>NW_020172463.1:600286-617501 GCF_003031525.2 Neophocaena asiaeorientalis asiaeorientalis | reverse complement strand
GGAGGAATTCTTTGACAATCTTAAGATTGGAAACATTCATCAGCAAGACCTTTTTTGATAGTATACAAGGAGTGTTTTACCTTCAAAATAAAATATCTCCCTACCATAAATCAAAACAATACTTACCAGAGAAGACTTTCAAGACCATTTTCCATTACAGCAGTGATCATTTTCTCTAAATACCTCAGGGGATCCTCAGGACATGTAACAAGTAGACCACATAACAGAGCCTGGGAAAATGAAATGGAATCAGTGTTTCTGGATTTGCATGTTCTTACTAAGCAAGAGACTTTCTGTCAGACAAAGTCAAATAATGTGACAGTTTCTAAACTAAATGTGCTTTATAGATATCCCTCTGTGTTTATTCAATGTTACCAAATAACCAGAGCAACATGCAGTTTACCTTTACTCTTAAAAAAAATTCCATTGTAAATGGCGAGTTGTTGCATTATGTGAGGGGTCACGGGTTAGATCCCTGGTCCAGGAAGGGACAGTCCAATTGAAGAAATAGTTGTGATTACCTTAGATCAATGGTTTCTACCATTTTTAAATATGAGGAACTCCTTTTTTATTGAAGTATAGTTGATTTACAATGTTGTGTTAGTTTCTGGTGTACAGAAAAGTGATTCAGATATAGATATAGATATATTCTTTTTCATTATGGTTTATTATAGGATATTGAATATAATTCCCTGTGCTATACATTAGGACCTTGTTGTTTATCTTTTTTATATATAGTAGTTTGTATCTGCTAATCCCAAACTCCTAATTTATCTTTTCTCCCTCCTCCTTTTCCCTTTGGTAACCATAAGTTTGTTTTCTGTGTCTGTTTCTGTTTTGTAAATAAGTTCATTTGTATCATATTTTAGATTCCACATATAAGTGATATCATATGGTATTTGTCTTTCTCTTTCTGGCTTACTTCACTTAGTAAGATAATCTCTAGGTCCATCATGTTGCTGCAGATGGCATTATTTCATTCTTTTCTTATGGCTGAGTTATTTTCCATTATATATATATGTATATATATATATATATTCTGCACACAGCAACGAAGACCCAATGCAGCCAAAAATAAGTAAATAAAATAAATTTTAAAAAAGTATTGGTGGGGCTTCCCAGGTGCCGCAGTGGTTGAGAGTCCGCCTGCCAATGCAGGGGACACGGGTTCGTGCCCCGGTCTGGGAAGATCCCACATGCCGCAGAGCGGCTAGGCCCGTGAGCCATGGCCGCTGAGCCTGCGCGTCCGGAGCCTGTGCTCTGTAACAGGAGAGGCCCGCGTACCGCAAAAAAACAAACCAAAAAAAAAAAAAATGTATTGGTGAGTCATATTTTGAATACCTCTCCATTTGAGAGAGAGAAAAAGAGTTACAGCACACATCCCACAGAAACCACCTGGAGTGCTTAGACATTTCTCTTTGGTTCACTGGTGGGTCTCCTGGTACAGGTGTGGGGATGTGTATGTGTGTATAGCGGGTGAGGCTCTCTCTTTGGCCCTTCCTCCACATAGGGCCTCCTCTTGCTGGCTTTTTTCCTACTCCTCTCTCTCATGAACAAAATAATTCCACCTCTCAGTCATGCAGAGTTCTTCCCACCTACCTCCATGAGCCAAGTGTCAACAGATCCAGGCCTGGGGGTCCTGGGTTTTAGACTCTAAGCAGTTCTCATAGTGTTCCTCCACATAAGAGCATAATTCTCCTGACTGAACCTGCACAACACATTTTCCCATTTGCTGTAGCTCCATGTCCCCCCGCCCCACTTAGTGTGCAACCTGCGGGCTGGGAACCTAGCCCCTATGGCCAAAGGGTAAGACCTCGATGTCTCTCCCTTCCCAGCTCTGCCTCCGATGTAGCCCCGCCCCAGCTGCTTACAGTGAGCACTCAGCCACCTGCAGACTAATTTCCTTCTCCCCCAGACCTAAAGAATATAGTGATACGGGAGATCAGTGTTCTCACCAAAGTTGTCAAGCTGGATTTGAATAGTCTTCTATTACCTAAGGGCTCAAGTTGTCTATTCCCTGGAGGCTAGACTTCAGACAGCTCCCTAAATAGCCCTGATGAAAAGCCCATCTGCTTTCTAGCCCTTCTGTGCCTCGATCACTAAAGTACTGAGTTTCTCTACTCCCTACTCCACATTCTCCCCTTGATCCTAGTCTGGTACCCAGAGGACATCTGCAGCAGAATAACCTGGGGAGTGAATTGGTCTCAGAGGATGAGGTCTAGGAACCTGCGTTTTGATTGGCTCCCCAGTTGATTCCTATCACACTGAAGCCTTACTGGAATTCAGCTTTAAAGTAAATTATTGAGAAAATTGGGATCTGATAAATGAATATGAGAAGTTGCTTATTTCTTTATATTTCCAAGCTCCACAGATCAGAAAACTACTTTTCCTGAAAAGTTATCCCGCAGAAATCAAATCAAGTTAAAGGGTAAGTCTATGGAATGCTAATAAAGTCATATGGAACTAGCATAGTTCAAATGTTCACTTTTTGCATAACAAATCTCACTGTTCGTAGTTTCCCACTGGGCAAAATAAAATATCCTGGGGTTTCACATCTTAATGTGTGAACAGTGCATAGCTCCATGCAAATATGAAAGCATAGTTAGTGAATCAATAGATTTTTTTTTTCTGCTATAAAACCGTTACCTTGGTCTTTATAAGGAGAGACAAAATATGCAAACATGCCTGCAAAATGAATGTTTGACTCTCAAAAAACGATGAGTAGGGCTTTATTATTGCTAGCCTTCTTAGTAAAAACTTACATGGTCAAGGACAAAAAAAAGACCATGACTTACTTGGCTTTCTCAGTCTTGTAAATTCACAAAACAATTGTGCAATCCTCCGCTTTCTTTGCCTCTGCCTCCCTAATCTCAGTCCAGAATATTTCTCAAATATTCTGAAAAATGTCTGGGTACTGAGGACAAAGAAGGGTTTATCCAAGACGGTTGTTTCTGCTCCTTTTCAGTACTACCCATCTTAGAAGAAGCAAGATAATGCAGTGAATGGAGTCCTCTGGGTTTAACTCCTGGATCTGTAATTTTCTGGTATGTAACCTCTGACAAGCTACTTCTCTCGTGCTTCTGTTTCCTTAACCATACATGGGATAATAAAGGTATATATATCATAGGGCTATCATGATAATTAAATGAATTAATATATGTAAAGTACTTTGAATTGTTTTCTAGCACAAAATAAGTACTCTATAGATAATGATAGCAAGCCATCATCATTTTTTAAACCATTCCACTGCTAATTATCACTTCCATTACAGGAAAAGACTTGGACAAAGAGAAAATAAATTTTAAAATATTCCCTTGTACCATTCAAAGGCCAGTGTAATGACAGAGAAAGAGAGACTTTATACCAAGTCTATTGGAAGAGATTAAGACCAATGCATTTGGTCTTGGTTAGGAGACACAAATAGTTAGGAGAGAGAAGTTGAGAGAACAATAGTTTAAATATAAATAGCAGGGTAGGAACTGTATATTAGAACTATGGGTAGATATAAGACACTTGAGAGAGCAAGTCTTGTTTATCTTTTTAGACACTCAGATAAACATAGGAAAAATGCTAAGGGCCTAAATAGCAATATAGAAGATAATTGCTTCATGAGGGCAGAGATAAAGTGATTACCAAATGCTTGTGGGGTCCTCAGCAGTTGGAGAAACTTTCAACTGGTAAGGAGAGGGCAAGGGTCTTCCTCTTGGCAAGAACAAAGCCTCAGGGGCACAGACCAGTTTGGCTGGAATGGAGGATAAATGTAAAAGAGAAGCAGGCAGGGTCACTGTGACGACGTCAGAATTCCATACCAGGACCCAGGACTGGATCCTCCTCTAGACACAATAGGTCACTCATGATCAAACCCCTGCAAGATCAATCACATGGCCAAGGTCACAGATGGCCATACAACAGAGAGTCGCAGCTCAGTGTGTTTCCAAGATCCCTCTAGGGTTGACCTTGACTTTTAGAGGGTATATTCTTGCTTCTGGATTTCACAGATGAGGCAGAGAAGGGCCAAGTGATTCACAGAGCCAGCATGTTTTTAAACTACAAACCTAGGACTCCCCCCGGCCCATACCATGCACTCAAACAAAATTGTGTGCACATGTATCTTTCTCCAGAACTTGAGAGGTTTTTTTTCACGTTATCTCTTCCAAAATATTTTATTCATATGCCAACCCCCATACACATTCTTCTTTCAAGTAGACGGTAATCAACATATAGTTTACACCTTGTTTTTTTTCCAGATGAGATTGCTTTTAAAATTGCAATGTCAGCACCATATAGTTACAGAAACCCCTTTACTTAGGAAGAGGCTTAAGTTTCTAAACATTGTCCAAAGTCCCTTCAACCTCCCTACCCTCCAACCCCCAAAACAAGTCCAAAGTGCCATCTCAGAAATGCTCACCGTCCCCATCTGTAGCAGAGATGGTGTTGGCATGCTGTAGTTCTAGGAGTGTCTTAATGTTTTCCTATGGAAGTTAGTAAGTTAAAAATTTGTAAATAAAGGGGGTTCTGTGTCTTGTCAACATTTAAATAGAGGGTGCCAAATTTTTATTTTAGAAACTCTATAACTAAAGACATATTGAAGATTATCGAAAGGGATCAACTGGATTTAGCCATTAAGGAGGGACCCCAGGGACAGGAAGATGCCCCCAAGGCCAGAACTTGAGGGGTTTTAAGGCAGACTGGACAGGAGAGGAGACAAGGTCTCTGTGAGGTGAGAGCAAGACAGTAAAAGCAGGATCCTAATACCTGTGGGATTGTGCCTGGCCCAACAGGGAGGTGGTCACCAGCCATGTAATCCCTAGATGAGTAGGTGAATTGTTACTGAAGAAATAATAAGCCTTTGGGTTGTCATATGCCTTTGGGTTGTTTAAGTGTACCATGGGCTTTCCTCTGGAACTGCATCTATGAACTGGCTGGCTGGGCTAAGGGAACACAGCAAACATAACTGCCCTCAGGGGAAGCCACAACCTTCTAGTCCCAGGGTCCAGCAAAATGAGTTAGTGTGACCAGTTCCTTCTCATCTACATAAGCTTGTGGTCTCTTGCTCATATATTTAGTAATTCCTGATTCTTGCATCTCTGGCAAGTATTTGCAGCTATTAGTCTCTAAAAAAACTTCTGATAGTAGAGTCTATGTGATTTAGAAATAAATACGTTTTTTTAAAATACAGATTGGAAACTTAATCATGAAAGAAACACAAAGCATAAAAACTGCATAAGAATTTTTAAAAACATGTATTTATCTATTAATTTCTAAAAATAGAAAACTTTGCATAAAGATCATGGTTTGTAACTTAAACATGCCCTCTGCTGGGCAGATCTAGTTTTGCAAACTCCTTTAATCTTTCCTAGTTGTTAAACCGAAACCTGAGCTAACACTTTCTCACTCGCAGATGCAATCTTTATATGTAGGGGCTAAAGAGTTTTGTAGATATTATACCCTTAATATCTTGCCCATCTTTGGTCCCTATGGGGCAGGCCTTGCTTGTAGACAGTGTGCTGACTTCTGCCTAGTATGTAGAAAATTGAGAGAGAAACAGATTTCTAGATACTTCTGATAACCTACTGTTTGATATTCTTCCAGTAGGGCTTCATTGTATGGACTCCTAGCTTAGTGAAAGCTTTTAAAATACAAGTGTATTTTGGAAGGAATATCTCAAAGGAAGGAGATTCCAACAGTGGTGGGATGAGTATTTCAGAGTTCTCAGAGAGAGAAACAATGAATATAATGAGAGTGAAGAATTAGAAGGCAATATTCAGTTTCCCCACAACTGTATCGAGGCGCAGGCTCTCAGTATCTACATGTAGATAGTTTTTTTAAAAACTTTGAATTTCTGAAATATACTTTTGCCAAATCTTAGAATAATATATAGAAAGTAAATATTTTATTGCCCAAATTCCTAAGTCTTTGATCATTTAGTTCACTTTTTTTTTTCAAATCTAAAATTAAAGTTTAAAACAATACTTGACTCCAAGGTCTAAAAAAATGTCTCTATGTTTATATCTGTTGTATAAATAATACACCTAGGTTGCATGACACTGTGCTAGGTGCTGATGGTCTATGAGGTCCACTCACTTGCTGCAACATGGAGGACATCAACCATGAAGGAAGAGATTATTTCCTGGAATTGATCACAGTGGTTTCAAATTTTGTTTTTTAAATCAGAAAAAAGAATCTTAAAATAAACCCCAAACTCATGGGAATCCCCAAATATAATCTAGATCCTTTCTTAACCTCTAGAGCATCCCCCATAGGCGTCCTTAGAACCCTGGGATTCTGCTAAAAAAGAAAAAAAAACTTTGGAAATCTATCAGTATGCAATTAGTCACACACAGGCCTACGTGAAAGCAGAGTGAGAAGATTTTATGAAAGTGCCATCGTAAGCAGGAAAAGAGGCTGACCCATCTAGGAAAGAGGGTGTCCAGGAGACCTCAGCTGGCACAGCAGCCAGAGGAAAAGGGCTCTCGTCCCAGGGAGACCAGACACAGGCCTGCAAAGTGGCCAGCCAGCTGGTTTCCTAGGATGAGAAACCAGCACTTGCCAGCAATGAGTGTTTTTATGCTTCCTATGCTTTCTTTGTATGTTTTTTTTCTAATTCTCCATCAATAAATTTCACTTGATAATAGTATGGGAAAGCAAAAAAGGAGGCACTTTTCCCTACACGTAAGCCTGTTTTCATTATTTTGTTTAAATATATGAACTTTTTCTGATTATAAAAATATATATGTTCTATGTAATTTGGAAAGTTGAAAAAAAATACAAAGAAAATAAAAAGCAACCATCATCCTGACAACCAGAAATAGCCTCTAATAAAAATTTTAATTTCAGTCTTTCCTCAATACATATATTTTTACAAAATTAAAATTAGGATCATACTACAGTTTTTTTTTTAAATAAATTTATTTATTTTATTTTTGGCTGCGTTGGGTCTTCGCTGCTGCGTGCGGGCTTTCTCTAGTTGTGGTGAGCAGGGGCTACTCTTCATCGCAGTGCATGGGCTTCTCATTACAGTGGCTTCTCTTTGTTGTAGAGCATGGGCTCTAGGCACGCCAGCTTCAGTAGCTGCAGCATGCGGGCTCAGTAGTTGTGGCTCGTGGGCTCTAGAGCGCAGGCTCAGTAGTTGTGGCACACGGGCTTAGTTGCTCTGCGGCATGTAGGATCTTCCTGGACGAGCATTTGAACCCGTGTCCCCTGCTTTGGCAGGAGGATTCTTAACCACTGTGCCACCAGGGAAGTACCTACATATACCTTTTTTTATTCCTGGCTAGTTATTACATTGCGAACATTTTTCCATGCCACCAAAAATTCTTCAAAACATCATGTATTGAGGTTGGTTGATAACCTATTGCATAAAATTATACCATAAATGTTTACAATTTATAAATGGCTGGACATTTAGGTGCTTTTAACTTTTCCCTTTATTAAAAATTATATGATATACATATTATCACTACTAATGATGAAATGTACATATCTTCACCTCTATTTCCTTAGAAATAGAATCAAAATGTGTATCTTGAAGATCTTCATACATTTCTCAAAATTGCTTTTCTAAAAAGATATTATCAGTTTATACTTTCATTGATAGCCAGCGGGAGTGTCCCATTCACCTTGCCAACACTGAGAATTAAAACATTTTTATATTTGTTGATTTGATGAAAATAATTCATTTTCATCTACATTTCATTTTTTCAGTGCAGTTAAATTAGTTTTCTTACATTTACTAGCTGCTATAGACTGAACCGTGTCCCTGCAAAATTCATACATTGAGGGGCTTCCCTCATGGCTCAGTGGTTAAGAATCCACCTGCCAGTGCAGGGGACACGGGTTCAAGCCCTGGTCTGGGAAGATCCCACATGCCATGGAGCAACTGAGCCCGTGCGCCACTACTACTGAGCCTGTGCTCTAAAGCCCGTGAGCCACAACTACTTAGCCCATGAGCCACAACTACTGAAGCCCGCACGCCTAGAGCCCATGCTCCACAACAAGAGAAGCCACTGCAATGAGAAGCCCACGCCCTGCAACAAAGAGTAGCCCCCGTTCGCTGCAACTAGAGAAAGCCCGCATGCAGCAACGAAGACCAAATGCAGCCAAAAATAACTAAATAAATTTATTTTTTAAAAATTCATATTTTGAAACTCTATTCCCCAATGTGATGGTATTTGGAGATGGGGCCTTTGGGAGATAATTAGGTTTAGATGAGGTCATGAGGGTAGGATCCTCACAATGGGATTAGCACCCTCATATAAAGAGACACCAGACAGCTTGCTCTCTTTCTTTCTCTGCCAAGTGAGGACACAGTGAGAAGGCAGCCATCTGCAAGCTAGGAAGGGAGCCATCAACAGAACTCAGCCATGCTGGCACCCTGATCTTAGACTTGCAGCCTCCAGAACTGAGAAAATAAATTTTTGTTATTTAAGCCACCCAGTCTATGGTATTTTATTATAGCAGTCCAAGCCAACCAAGATACTAGTCATCTATGATTTTCTATACATTTGATATGTCATTTTTGGGGACAGGCTTTATTTAGATAAGGATGCAAGATATAACAGTAACCAAAGAGAGAATCTCAAAGGGATGGTAAAATTCAGAAAGATAGCAGGGCCACTTGTTGAATCTCTACTCACGTCTCCCGAAGTCTCCCCCTGGAGTCTTTCTCAGCTAAGGGTTTAAAGGGTTTTGTGGTTTGAGACAAGCCATGGCAGCAGTTAGTCCATGACTTACTCTCTGTCTTGGTCCGTTTGGACTCCTATCACAGAACACCATAGACTGGGGGACTAATAAACAACAGAAACTTATTTCTCACAGTTCTAGAGACTGGGAAGTCCAAGATCGAAGTGCAGGAAGATTCTGTGTCTGGTGAGCACCACTTCCTGGTTCATAGATGGCCATCTTCTGACAGTGCCCTTACATGATGAAAGGAGCAATGGAGCTCTCTGGAGTCTTCATTATAAGTATTCTAACCCTGTCCATGATGGCTCCACCCTCATGACCTAATCACCTCCCAAAGGCCCCACCTTCTAATACCATCACACTGGAGATTGGGTTTTAACATATGAATTTTGGGGAGACATAAACGTTCAGTCTATAGCATGTTCATATCACTTTGTGCATTTTTCGCAATATGAAACTAATCATTGTGATTCCTGAAGATTTGAAAATAGTATCAATTTATTTCGGTGCATGTGAGAGCAACTGTCCCATGTGTGACACTGATTGCAGGTGACCAACCTGACTAGACAGCTGCTCCACCCTCCCTGTGCCACTCAGACTCTTCCTGAAGTTCCAGAAGCTTGGTGCCTGTGAAAACAACAACCTTCTCAAAGACAATGATCATATCTGGGTCAAAGGTAATTTTCTCTGGCTTATTAAATATGTTAATGCATTCCAGACCTGCACTAATATGGCAGCTACTAATTTCATGTGGCTATTGAGCACTTCAAATGTGGCTAGTCCAAACTGAGATGTGCTGCAAGTGTAAAATACACACTCAATTTTGAAGACTTAATATGATTTTATATTGAGTCCATGTTGAAATGATTATAGCCTGGATAGATTGGTTTGTAGAAAATCTATTGTTAAAATTAACTTCGCCTACTTCTTTTCACTTCTTTAATGTGTCTGTCGGACACCCAAAGGGATAACGCACAGAGCACTCAGGAGGAAGTTTGAGCTAGAGACAGCTTCAGAGTCATAGCTGCAAATGGTTGAAGCTGTTTTCTACTAGCACATGGTAGATGCCTGGCAAATGCTTGATGACGAAGTGGTCAAATGTACCCTTCTTAGCTGACCACTCTTGCCATCCCCTCCAAGAAAAAAAGGCTGGCTGGTGTCCAGAGCCTAATCTGTTGTTAAAAAAAAAAAAAACCTAACTTGAATTGAACATAAAATCCAGCAGATTTTAAGCTGGTGTGCAAACCTCTAGAAGCCCACAAAGGCTTTCCAAGGGATATGTGAGAGTGAATAGTATAAAGGACTCCATTTCCAGATCCTCACCTTTCCCATGTATTCTTTCCTGAACCTGATTTGCCTCAGGACACATTTTGTGATTTTCTTTTCCCGTTCTTCCCATTCACAGTTGCTTTCTCCTACTCTAGAAACTAAAGGCTTGTCTCTCATCCATCTGGAATCTCACTACACAGAAAACTGAGGCAGAGAGATTTAGAAACTTGCTCAAAGTCACACAATTAGTAATTGGCAAAGCCAAGAATCAAACCTAGGCAATCTCGTAATAATAGATGATCCCCTTGTATTGCTTCACACACTTTAGGGTTCAAGTAATAAACCTCAACTAAACATGGAATTTATTGGCTCCTATACTAGAAATTCTAAAGGTAGATCATGCTTTGGATGAATTTAACCCAGTGACTAACTGATGTCACTAGAGGCCTGATTTCTTTCCATTTCCCGACTCTACCTTCCTCAGAATCCACTTACCCTAAAACCATCTTTCCTTGTGGACACAGGAGAATTGGCAATGGCTCCCAGGGCTACATGCTTCCCCACAAACATCCAGAGATGCTATATCTCTGTCCCAGCATTCCAACCAAGCAACCTGATCTAAACTGGTTTAGGTCACATCTTGTCCTCTCCCATGATCCTCACCACCACCCGTCATAGTCACAAACATTGTGGCCAGGGCACTTGAATGTGCTGGTTGTCATAAGCCAATCAGGGTCCAACCCCAGAGTTAGGGATAGTCAGTTTCCCTGAAGCATATGGGCTATATGGGGAAGAGGTAGTTTATGGAATAAGAGTGTAAGAAATATTAGGAAGAGGGAAGTAGATGTTGTGTAGGCAACTTGTTAATGTCCAGTATACATCTGCTCCTGGGGAACATAGAAAAGAAAGAAGGGATATTTATAGAAGAATTGAGACCCACTTACTGGGTGATAGTGTTGTAATCCACATCTTATTCGTTCAGATAATACTTTGAGATCCAACTTGATCCCAGATTCCCCTTGAATGAACAAGCCAGGTATATAGCTGATTGTATTTCCTTAAATGGCCGTAACAATATATCCCATCCCATGAGCTCTTTTTGCAATGTGACTTTGATACACTTCCCATCAAGAAGTGGGGTATATGTTCCCTCCTCTTGAATACAGGTGAAAATAATGTTATGTTGACTTCCAAACCTAGGTCATAAATGGTGATATAACTTCTACCTAGTTCTCTCTGGGGACACCTGCACTTAGAACTCAGCCACCATACTGTGAGGAAGTCCAAGCAGCCCATGGAGAGGCCCATATGGAGGAACCAAGCCTCCTGGTTCACAGACCTAACTGAACTCCCAGCCAACATCTGACACCAACTTGCCAGGCATGTGAGTGAACCATCTTAAAAGTGGATCTTTAACCCTCTGCTGATCCACCCTGGATGGTACCACATGGAGCAGAGACAAGCTCTCCCTAAAAAACCTTGCAAGAATTTCAGATTTTTGAGTAAACTAAGTGAGTCATGTTGTTTTAGGCCATGAAGTTTTGCAGTTGTGTTACACAGAAATGAATAATTGATACAGCAAGCTAACAGAAAATGACTGCACAGCCAAATCAAGCCTGTCATTTCATCCATCCCTAGCTACATACGTTATGAGCAGCCATGACTATCATTTATTTTAACTTTTTATTATGGAAAACTTCAAAAGTATATAAAGTAAACAATAGTATAATGAACCCCTATGTGCCCATCACCCAGTTTCAACAATTATCACCATTCTGTGATCTTTGTATTATCTATATATTCACCCATTTTTCCACCTGTTCTCAATTATAATTTTTTTAGGTAAAGTTTACATGAATTCAACACAAATCTTAGCTGTATAATTCTGACAATGGATACACCTACACCTCAGTCATTTTCCAACTCCCCAGAAAGTCCCCCGTGTTGCATTCCACTTAAGCCTTCTGTATCAGTCAGCGTCCAGCCAGGAGACAGAAATCACACCAGTAAGTTGAGTAAAGAACATTTATTCAGGGGCTTCCCTGGTGGCGCAGTGGTTGAGAGTCCGCCTGCCGATGCAGGGGACACGGGTTCGTGCCCCGGTCTGGGAAGATCCCACATGCCACAGAGCGGCTGGGCCCGTGAGCCATGGCCGCTAAGCCTGCGCGTCCGGAGCCTGTGCTCTGCAACGGGAGAGGCCACAGCAGTGAGAGGCCCGCGTACCGCAAAAAAAAAAAAAAAAAAAAAAAAAAAAAAAAAAACATTTATTCTATTCTAATAACTAAATTCTAATAATTTAATTCAAAGTTATTCATATTAACAGACAATGCTTTTAAATTAATAATAACTAACCTGTTAAAGAAAACAGGATATGATAAACAAAATGGATGAAAAGATGCAGAATATTAATTGGAATGTATAAAAAAATCAAATGGACATTCTAGAACTGAAAAATATACCATCTGAAATTAAGAACTCATTTGATTCATTTGATGTATTTAACAGTAGACGAGACTCAGCATAAAACAGAATCTGTAAACGTGAAGACAATCAATGAAAAATATCCAAACTTAAGCACAGAAAAGAGAATGGGGAAAAAACAGAAGAGAGCCAAAGAGGCATAGGCATGTAGGGCTAAGTTAAAAAAAAAAAAAGCTAACATATTTATGATCGGAGTCCCAGAGGGAGAAGAGAGAATTAGGTAGAAGCAGAATCTGAAAATGACCAAGAATTTTCTAAAACAGATGAAAAATATCAATCAACAGATTCAGTAAGCCCAGTGAATTAAGCAGGATTGGAAAAAAAAAAAATCAGCCTCTATTCAAAAGTTGGCAGGGAAATGATATCCTAAGTAGACAGCCAGGTTTTATTCAGGACAGGTAGGTGGAGTTCAGAAGAGGTTAAATATACATAGAAATCTGTGATGAAAGATGATGTATTCCAAAACTTGCAGAAGATGGGTTTTAGAAGAGTGCTAGGCATGGAAAATTGGGTCAGGTAAATAGATGTACAGGGATATGAGACACAATGGGATTCAGCCTGATAGTCTCTTAGGGGAAGCAGGTAACCAGGTTAAGGTGGGTGTGTGAGGCTCTCTTGCACCTGCTGGTAACGTGGTAGCAGAGGTGAGTGAAGGACTCCTCGGAAGAATATCGTCTTAGGCAATGGGGAGCACTTCTAAGGGCCTCTTTTCTCTAGGGGCAAAACAGTATGGTAGGCTGGTGAGGAAGAGGTGCTCTCATCCAGAGGAGGAACCAGGGATGCCTCTCGCAGCCATGTAGTGTTATGGCAAGTGGAGAGCAAGGCAAGGAGAGGTTACTACTTCCCTGATGTTCCCTGACCCTCAACTTGAGTCCAGTTGTGCTACCTGCTCCATGGCCAACTTGGACTGAGTCATCACTCAGAATGGCTTTATCCTGAATCTTAAATAGCCCTCTGTATCTGCAGGTTCTTCATTCATGGATTCAACCAAATGTGGATCCAAAATGTTTGGGAAAAAATTCCATTGTTTCAAAAAGCAAAAGACTTCACTGTGTGCAGGCAACTATTTACATAGCATTTACATTGGATTAGGTGCTATAAGTGATCTAGAGATGATTTATTTAGAGGTGATTTATACAGTGGGATGTATGTATGCAAATACTATGCCATTTTATGCAAGGTCCTTGAGCATGCACAGATTTTAGTATCCATGGCAGGTCCTGGAACCAACCCTGAGGATACTGAGGGACAACTGTATTAGGTCCTTTGAGGAGGCTCTTTCTCCCCAGGATAGTTTCACCCCTCCAGGCCTACTTGTATTGATATGATAGTACAAAAATGGTTTCAAAGAGGGAAAATTGATGATCCACAGATTTTTCAGGTTCTCCCCTTGGAAACCAAGTCCATTTCCTTTTTATAAGTTTGGAATTTTGCACTATGAAGTCATGTGTTATTTTTATTTATTTATGGCTGTGTTGGTTCTTTGTTTCTGTGCGAGGGCTTTCTCTAGTTGTGGCAAGCGGGGGCCACTATTCATCGCGGTGCACGGGCCTCTCACTATCGCGGCCTCTCTTCTTGCGGAGCACAGGCTCCAGACGCACAGGCTCAGTAGTTGTGTCTCACAGGTCCAGTTGCTCCACAGCATGTGGGATCTTCCCAGACCAGGGCTCGAACCCGTGTTCCCTGCATTGGCAGGCAGATTCTCAACCACTGCGCCACCAGGGAAGCCCGGAAGTCATGTGTTAATATATCTGACCAAGAAAAAGGTCTAATAAAACAAAAAGATGAAGATACTGACAGAGAACTATACAAACATTCCACTTTCTGACCCCCATCTCCTATTTTCCAGCTCCCTCACTCAATTACTCCCTCTACCCCTCTTCATTCCCTTCTTACAAACTTCTACTTTCTACCCACATATCAGTATTATGTCTTGTTCTCATTTCCCACCCAGTCCTTAGAGTCCTTGCCCATCACTTCAGGCACTCTCAAAAGCTTAGCTCCCTCACCATTGCCCTTCCATTATATATGTCTGGCAAACTCCTATCCTGGATGAAGTCAACTCTTATTTGTGTACCTGCATCTGATTTACTGAGTGCTGCTTGAGAAAATCATATAACTGGGAAGATGAGTACCATGCTCTCTACCATTTTCAAATATAATTGTACAGTAAACATGAACATGAATGAAACTCATCATAAAAAAATTAAAACAATACAGATATATATGGAGTAAAAGATGAGAGTTCTTTCCTAAAACCATTCCCCAAAACATTGCTGTTAAGTTTGCCATATGTTCTATGCATGTATTATTGTCTTAAATAGATATATATATGCATGTACATATATATACATATAAACATACATATATACACGTATACATACATATATGAAATCAGATAGGTAGCTAGATTGTAGTACACACTTTGTTAAGCAATTTGCATTTTTTTCTTTTCTTTTTAAAATTTAATATGTCACGGAGAGCCCTTCTTCTCAAAAGGTACAGGTATATTTTATTCTACATAATATCCCATTCCCTTACTTACACTTAGGTAATAACCATTTTCACTATGAACAATGTTATAATGAAAATACTTGTACATCCTTCTGGTTACATGTGCAAATATATCTCTAAAGTGGATCCTCAGAAGTGGAAATGCTTGGTCAAAGGGTATTCATATTTAACATTTTAATACATATTTCTAAATTACCATCCAAAAAGGAGGAGCTATACTGAATTGCCCTCCCACCTGTGTAGGAGAGTTACTACCCCAAGCTGGGCTCTCAACACTGCCTGGCTCTCCTTCTCTTTCCTTCCCTAGACTTCTAACTCTCCCTCCTTCTCCGCATAACTTAACTACTCAAAACCTCTTCTGCACCCTCCATCCCCACCCAAACATACTCATTCTTGGCAAATATTTCACCTAATATTAGCAGAGAAAATGGAAGTCACCAGAAGAGAACGTTCTTGACTTCCTATCCCCAAACCTACAAAACCTATCCACCTCTTGTCCTCCTTCCCTCCTGTTACAAGGTGGGTGGGTGAGGACAGTCCTTCCTCCCGTGTTTAAGTCCTGGTCGTGCGGTCCTTTCCTTCACAAAGGGCTAACTACCTTCCACCTAAAGGTCTCAGCTTCCATTCCTCAGCCAACTTAAATCTATTTTCATAGAGCCTTCATCGCTCTACTGAAAACCCAAACTCACCTTGGGTCAAATCCACTACACCTTTTCAGGTCCTTATCTTAGGTGACACTATTGCCCACTCTCTTCATAAAGCCACACTCTCCTGCTTTTAAAGCCACACTCTCCTGCTTTTCCTTCTCTGTCTCCACAGCACTTCATTCTCACTCCTCTAGTCTTCAGGCTCCTCTTGTCCAAAACTTAAAAGTTGGAGTTTGGGGTTTCTGTCCCGAGGCCCTTTGTTCCTTCTCTCTGGGAGATGTCACCCATTCCCCCCTTTCAGCCACTGTCACCCCTCTGTCTTCAACTCTGATCGGTATGTTCAGCCCAGACCGCCGACCTGCCCAAATGTGACTTCATCCTTTCCTTTTCGCTCCTCTGAACCTCCACTCCCTCTCTCCACCAAACCCCAGTCCCTCCTCTGGGAAATCTCTTCCAATTCCTTTCTCTTCTAACTCCGGCGCCACTTGGCTCCAGTACCTCGCAGACCTGAGGAATGTATTTCTCCTTGAAGTAGTTCCTCAGCCTGGGGCTGGCAAGGCGCAGCGAGGCCATGACCAGAGGCCCTGCTGAAACTCTGCGCTTCCTTCCAGCCTGCTCTTCACGCCCCGCGCAGCAGGAGCCGCGCCTGGCTAGGGGCTAGCGCGTCTCGGCGTTGCCCCGGCAACCACGCTGCGTGGAGGGGAGGGGCTAGGCGCTGCGTTGCCCCGAGCGCCCACCCTGGTGCTGAGGACTGCCGGGAGGGAGGTGAACCTCGGGCCGGCCCGGGGGCGGTCCCTGGTGTGTGCTCTTGGGGCGTTCAGTCCTTGCAGCTCTTCAACGAGTCTCGCTCTCCTTCACCCGCGCCCCGCCCAGACTCGAGGAAGCCGCCGGGACGCGTCCGGGCCGACAGGGCGGTTTCCGAGAGGCGGAGCTCAGTCGCCCATTTCCTTTCTCCGCCGGCTAGAACCCGGACGGCGGCAGCACCCTCTGGCTTCGGACCGTCCTGCGCCAGGCCCAGCGCTGCGCGTGGCCCCAGCGGCAGCATGGGCGGCGCCCGGGATGTGGGCTGGGTGGCGGCGGGCCTGGTCCTAGCGGCCGGCGCCTGCTACTGCTTCTACAGGCTGACGCGGGGCCGGCGGCGAGGCGTCCCCGGGCTACGGCTGCGCCCCTCGCGCTCTGCAGGTGAGGCCACGGGGTGCCTAGCAGGTGAGCGGGGACTGGGACTGTGGCTTTCCCAGAGTGGGGGTTGAAGACGCCACAGGTGCTCGTGGCTTTCCAGTGCTGGGAGTAAATAAGGAGCCCAGGCAGGGAGGGAGGCAGATGAGAAGGGCAAATTCGGGAAGCCCAGGTGCAAAAGACGGGTCTTCCACTTGATTGGGTGAGTGTAGGGTTCAGAGCTGGTTCCCCGCCTCCATTTCTTTGTTCAAAATTCCGGGATGAAAAATTGCCCAGACTTTCTTGTCTGAGTCTGGCGTCACAGCGGAGGACTGTTTCTCAAAAGCGTGTTGATTGCCTCTCAACGTTAAAGCTTGCTCCCGGCCTTTGTGTTACCAGGGGGATTCTGGGGCGATAGATGAAATTCTGCGTGCAGGTAGCCTGGAAGAAGGGACGCCAGAGGGGCA
>NW_020172463.1:565186-600063 GCF_003031525.2 Neophocaena asiaeorientalis asiaeorientalis | reverse complement strand
TATATGCATGCAAAGTATGCGAGAGATCCTGGAGATACAGATATAGCTATGTATATCAAATTAGAACAGTTGTCTGCATGGAGGACACCCTCCTGGCGGACAAGTGCATGGTTAGGTTTCGGTCCAAAAATTGATTGATGCATTCAGGATTCTAACAACTTGTTGAATGTTCTGCGGGGTATTTCAGGCCATGGAAGCTGTTACAGAAATAATTAAAAATAAAATCTCCTGCCAACCAAGAAATTCCTCTCTACAAATGTAGGAAAGAACTAAATAGCTTTATTAGAGAATAAGCATTAAACCAGATTGCTACGCCCATCACAGGCAATCTGCTAATGGGATTGCAAAGACAGAATTCTCACCCCTTTATGTATCCAGCCAGATATAACCTATAGCCTATTTCATATTAAGTACATGCCCTCAAGATAAAGAGTAATTTGTCCTTAAGAGGACTTGACAGAGCCATTTGCTACACATAGTTCATTCTAAATTCACAGGTAGTTGGGGTGGTATTTGTGTTAGCTAATAGCCGTTATGTAGAAGAAAAATAAGACTTCTCAGTATCTATGATAACCACATAGTTACAACACAGAGCCAAGAACCGAGCTCTGACTCACCCAGAGACAAGGAGATGGGAACTCCATCTTCCATGTTGTTTACACTTCAGACGACACCAAAGACGCTAAGAAAGATTTTCTTGGGTTTTAAACCGGCAAGAGGCTTACTTAGCTTTTAAAAAGATGTATATTTATATCAAAGGGACAGACAAAGGATTTACAATTACTAGTTTGCTCAAGGAAATGTTCTCAGAAAAGGGAGTGGGTGAAAGGCTTCTTTCCCTTTTGGCACAAGGGGAAAAAAATTCATTTTAAAACAGATTTGGACTTACCCTTACTTCCAAAGCCTACTTTGTTGTCTTTGTGTCATAGATATTTCTGTATAAGTAGTCAGGTGACCCGAACCTTCTCACTTATACTTACTCAACATGATGAACACTGACAAAGTCTTACTACCGCCCCCCCCCCGCAAATCACCAGTACCTTGGCCAGGCAGCTTACAAAATACGTTGCTCACAGCCACTACCTGAAGCTACACTTTTTTCTTTGAAGAAGACTCAAGAAATACCCATTTTGTCAGCATCACGCTTATGTTTTGGAGGGTGATCTATTTTTTTTTAATTGAGATAAACACTGTATTAGTTTTAGGTGTACAACCATAATGGTTTGACATTTGTATATATTGCAAAATGATCACCATAGTAAGTTTAGTTGACATCCATCACCACAAGTTTTCTTGTGATGAGAACTTTTAAGGTCTACTGTCTTAGCAACTTTCAAGTATACAATACAGTATTGTTAACTATAGTCACCAAGCTGTACTTTACACTCCTAGTACTCATTGCCCTTATAACTGAAAGTTTGTACCCTTTGACCCAGATCTTCCCATTTCCTTCAGCCCCCAGCCCCTGGCAACCACCATGACACTGTTGCTATGAGTTGAGTTTTTAGATTCCACATAAAAGTGAGATCATTGTGTATTTGTCTTTCATTGTCTGACTTATTTCTCTGGACATCATGCCCTCAGGATCCATCCATGTTGTCACAAATGGCAGAATTTCCTTCTTTTTTATGGCTGAATAACATTCCATTGTATGTATGTGTGAGTGTGAGAGTGTGTGTGTGTGTGTGTGTGTGTTATCACGTTTTATTTATACATTCATCCATCGATTGACACTTAGGTTGTTTCCATGTCTTGGCTATTGTAAATAATGCTGCAGTGAACATGGCGGTGCAAGTATCTTTTCAAGGTGGTGATTTCGTGGAATCACGAAGTAGAATTGCTAGATCATGCGGTAGTTCTGTTTTTTTAGAATTTTTTTTAAAGTTTTTTTTTGATGTGGACCATTTTTAAAGTCTTTATTGAATTGTTACAATATTGCTTCTGTTTTATGTTTTGGTTTTTTTGTCCACAAGGCCTGTGGGATCTTAGCTCCCTGACCAGGGATTGAACCTGTACCCCCTGCATTGGAAGGTGAAGTCTTAAATCACTAGACCGCCGGGAAGTCCCTGGTAGTTCTATTTTTAATTTTTTGAGGAACTTCCGTATTTTCCATAGTGATTGGAATCCCCACCAACAGTGCACAAGGGTTCCCTTTTCTCTACATCCTAACCAACACTTGTTATCTATTGTCTTTTTGAGGATAGCCATTCTAACAGGTGTGAGGTGATAGCTAATTGTGGTTTTGGTTTGCATTTCCCTGAAGATTAGTGATGTTGAGCCCCTTTTCATGTACTTGTTGGCCATTTGAATGTCTTTGGGGAAAGGTCCATTCAGAGCCTCTGCCCATTTTATAATTAGATGGTTTCTTTTTTTTTTTTCCTATTGAGTTGCTTGAGTTTTAAAAAATATTTTAGATAGTAACCATTTATCAGATAAATGATTTACAAATACTTTCTCCCATTTCATGGGTTGCCTTTTTATTTTGTTGATGGCTTCCTTTGCTGTACAGAAGATTTTTTCATGTAGTTCCACTTGTTTATTTTGCTTTTGTTGCTTTTGCTTTTGGTCAAATCCAAAAAATCATTGTCAACACCCGTGTCAAGGAGCTTACCATCTATTTTTTTTTAGGAGTTTTAGGTTTCAGGTCTTTTTTTAAAGAATTTATTATTTGTTTATTTATTGGCTGCTTTTGGGTCTTCGTTGCTGCATGTGGGCTTTTCTCTAGTTGTGCCAAGTGGTGTAAAAGCTGGTTTGGTGATGCTGAATTCCCTTAACTTTTGCTTGTCTGTAAACCTTTTTGATTTCTCTATCAAATCCGAACGAGAGCCTTGCTGGGTAGAGTATTCTGTTGTTTTATTTTAAATATTTTATTATTTTGTTTTGTTTTGTTTTTTATGTGTGATCTTCCTGGACCAGGGCTCGAACCCGTGTCCCCTGCATTGGCAGTCAGATTCTTAACCACTGAGCCACCAGGGAAGCCCCTAGGTTTCAGGTCTTATATTTAAGACTTTAATCCTTTATGAGTTGATTTTTGTGTATTGTGTGAGATAGTGGTTCGGTTTCCTTCTTTTCTGTGTGTGAATTTTATTTTATTTTTTATACAGCAGGTTCTTATTAGTTACCTATTTTATACATATTAGTGTATATATGTCAATCCCAATCTCCCAATTCATCCCACCACCACCCACTGCTTTCCCCCCTTGGTGTCCATACGTTTGTTCTCTACATCTGTGTCTTTATTTCTGCCTTGCAGACTGGTTCATCTGTAGCAGAATGGTACAGATGAACTGGTTTGATTCTTTGGCGTGTAGCTGTCCAGTTTTTCCAACACCATTTATTGATGAGACTCTTCTTTCCCTATTTTATAGTCCTGGCTCCTTTGTCATAAATTAATTGATCATATATGTGTGGGTTTATTTCTGGGCTCTCTGTTCTAGTCCACTCATCTGTGTGTCTGTCTTTGTGCCGATACCATACTGTTTTGATTACTATAATATAGTTTGAAATCAGGAAGCATGTGAGTTTCTGTTGTGGATTTTTGGTTTGCAGTTACCATCCATGAGGTTTTGATATAGCAGTACATATATATATAAACAAGATAGTTTTGATAGTTTTGAGTTGCTGGTCTCTTAATCTCAAATACATTTCCAATGTCCTGCATTTCTACTCTCCTCACAGTTGATGGTTTTGATATTTGTGTGTGAATGATTTCCTAACTTTACTGTATGTTTGCCTTTACCAGTGAGCTTTACCCATTCATAATTTTCTTGTTTTTAGTTTTCGGCTTTTCTTTTTCGCCTAGAGAAGTTCCTTTATCATTTGTTGTAAAAGCTGGTTTGGTGATGCTGAATTCCCTTAACTTTTGCTTGTCTGTAAACCTTTTTGATTTCTCTATCAAATCCGAACGAGAGCCTTGCTGGGTAGAGTATTCTGTTGTTTTATTTTAAATATTTTATTATTTTGTTTTGTTTTGTTTTTCACACACACACACACACAGTATTTTATTTTTACAAGAGATAGACTGACACCAAGCATTGTAAATGGATGACCACAACAAAAGCAACAATGATTGCAATTACCAAACATGAAACACACTCACACTATGTCATAATATTGACATTCACTCCAGTAATCCTTCACTGTAATAGCTCCTTTACTTTGCAGTGAAAATTGATTTGTATGTATATTTTTTGCCTCTGAGTCCTTGTGGGATTTTTTTTTTTATTCAAACAGAAGGTCACAAAAATTATAATCATCCTCATCAGTTCACTCAGTCCCGTGTAATTAATTTTTTTCATCTTGATCTTTTGTTAGCACTTTTATGAGTTCATCAGTTTTCCATTAGAGTTCTGAAAATGCTTATTCATTCAGTTCAGCAGTATAGTCAGTTACCAGAAACCTGTACTTGTCTTTTCCATGAATTCCTTGAAGGTGAAACCCTTTTATAGGAACATATTTGCAAAAGCATCAGAGTACACCCAGAACTGTCTGTAAATGACAAAAGACTTAAAAATGACTACGGTTAAAGATTTGATGAAAGTTCATAATAATGCAATTGACAAGGAAATTTAGTTATTTCTGAGATATACGTTTTAAAGTAATAACTAGAATTATGACTTATAATACCAGAACATACAAGATTTTTAGAAATTTCATGTAATGTCTGAAACATTTATATTAACATATTTCCATAAAAATAACCCAAAGAAAGTTTAGTTGTTTTGTTTTTTTATACTGCAGGTTCTTATTAGTCATCAATTTTATACACATCAGTGTATACATGTCAAACCCAATCGCCCAATTCAGCACACCACCGTCCCCACCCCACCACGGTTTTCCCCCCTTGGTGTCCACATGTCTGTTCTCTACATCTGTGTCTCAACTTCTGCCCTGAAAACTGGCTCATCGGTACCACTTTTCTAGGTTTCCATATACATACGTTAATATACGATATTTGTTTTTCTCTTTCTGACTTACTTAACTCTGTATGACATTCGCTGGATCCGTCCACGTCTCAACAAATGACTTTGCCTCAAGACTGCTTTGGCTATTTGGGGTCTTTTGTGTCTCCATACAGATTTTAAGATGATTTTTTCTAGTTCCGTAAAAAATGCCATTGGTAATTTGATAGGGATTGCATTGAATCTGTAGATTGCTTTGGGTAGTATAGTCATTTTCACAATATTGATTCTTCAAGGACATGGTATCTCTCTCCATCTGTTGGTAAAATCTTTAATTTCTTTCGTCGGTGTCTTATAGTTTTCTGCATACAGGTCTTTTGTCTCCCTAGGTAGGTTTATTCCTAGGTATTTTATTCTTTTTGTTGCAGTGGTGAATGGGAGTGTTTCCATAATTTCTCTTTCATCATTTTTCATCATTAGTGTATAGGAATGCAAGAGATTTCTGTGCATTAATTTTGTATCCTGCAACTTTACCAGATTCATTGATTAGCTCTAGTAGTTTTCTGGTGGCATTTTTAGGATTCTCTATGTATAGTATCATGTCATCTGCAAACAGTGACAGTTTTACTTCTTCTTTTCCAATTTGTATTCCTTTTATGTCTTTTTCTTCTCTGATTGCCGTGGCTAGGACTTCCAAAACTATGTTGAATACTAGTGGTGAGAGTGGACATCCTTGTCTCGTTCCTGATCTTCGAGGAAATGCTTTCAGTTTTTCACCATTGAGAATGATGTTTGCTGTGGGTTTGTCATATATGGCCTTTATTATGTTGAGGTAGGTTCCCTCTATGCCCACTTTCTGGAGAGTTTTGATCATAAATGGGTGTTGAATTTTGTCAAAAGCTTTTTCTGCATCTATTGAGATGATCATATGGGTTTTATTCTTCAGTTAGTTAATATGGTGTATCACATTGATTGATTTGCGTATACTGAAGAATCCTTGCATCGTTGGGATAAATCCCACTTGATCGTGGTGTATGATTCTTTTAATGTGCTGTTGGATTCTGTTTGCTAGTATTTTGTTGAGGATTTTTGCACGTATATTCACCAGTGATATTGGTCTGTAATTTTCTTTTTTTGTTGTATCTTTGTCTGGTTTTGGTATCAGGGTGATGTTGGCCTCATAGAATGAGTTTGGGAGTGTTCCTTCTTCTGTGATTTTTTGGAAGAGTTTGAGAAGGATGGGTGTTAGCTCTTCTCTAAATCTTTGATAGAATTCACCTGTGAAACCATCTGGTCCTGGACTTTTGTTTGTTGGAAGGTTTTAAATCACAGTTTCAACTTCATTACTTGTGATTGATTTGTTCATATTTTCTATTTCTTCCTGGTTCAGTCTTGGAAGGTTATAACTTTCTAAGAATTTGTCCATTTCTTCCAGGTTGTCCATTTTATTGGCATAGAGTTGCTTGTAGTAGTCTCTTAGGATGCTTTGTATTTCTGCGGTGTCTGTTGTAACTTCTCCTTTTTCACTTTTCTTTTTTGCCTAGAGAAGTTCCTTTAGCATCTGTTGTAACGCTGGTTTGGTGATGCTGAATTCCCTTAACTTTTGCTTGTCTGTAAAGCTTTTTGATTTCTCTGTCAAATCTTGCTGGGTAGAGTATTCTTGGTTGTAGGTTTTTCCTTTCATCATTTAAAATACATTGTGCCACTTCCTTCTGGCCTGCAGAGTTTCTGCCAGAAAATCAGCTGATAACCTTACGGGGATTCCCTTGTATGTTATTTTTTGCTTTTCTCTTACTGCTCTTCATGTTTTCTCTTTGTCTTTAATTTTTGTCAGTTTGTTTAATATGTGTCTCAGCCTGTTCCTCCTTGGGTTTATCCTGTATGGGACTCTTTGCACTTCCTGGACTTGAGTGTTTCCCTTCCCATGTTAGGGATATTTTCTCAGGTCCTTTCTCTCTTCTCTTTCTGGGACCCCTATAACGGGAATGTTGGTGCCTTTAATGTTGTTCCAGAAGTCTCTTAGACTGTCCTCGTTTCTTTTGTTTTTTCTTTGTCCTGTTCTGCAGCAGTGATTTCCACCAGTCTGTCTTCCAGCTCACTTATTCATTCTTTTGTGCCATTTATTCTGCTACTGATTCCTTCTATTGTATTTTTCATTTCAGTTATTGTATTGTTCATCTCTGTTCTTTTTTTTTTTTTTTTTTTTGGCGGTACGCGGGCCTCTCACGTTGTGGAGCACAGGCTCCGGACATGCAGCCTCAGCAGCCATGGCTTACGGGCCCAGCCGCTCCGTTGCATGTGGGATCTTCCCGGACCAGGGCACAAACCTGTGTCCCCTGCATCGGCAGGCGTATTCTCAACCACTGCGCCACCAGGGAAGCCCCATCTTTGTTCTTTAAATCTTCTAACTCTTTGTTTAACATTTCTTGTATCTTCTCAGTCTGTGCCTCCATTGTTTTTCTGAGATCTTGGATCATCTTTACTATCATTGTTCTGAATTATTTTTCAGGCAGATTGCCTATATCCACATCAATTAGTTGTTTTTCTGGGGTTTTATCTTATTCCATCGTCTGGAACATATTTCTCTGCCATCTCATTTTTTTCTAACTTTCTGGGTTTGTAGGCTCTGTTCTGCAGGCTGCAGGATTGTAGTTCTTCTTGCTTTTGATGTCTGCCCTCTGGTGGGTGAGGTTGGTCCGGGAGCTTGTGCAGGCTTCCTTGTGAGAGGGACTCATGTCTGCCCACTGGTGAGTGGAGCTGGGTCTTGTCCTTCTGGTGGACAGTGCCATGTCAAGTGGCATGTCTAGAAGTGGCTCTGGGCTCAAGACAACTTTAGGCAGCCTGTCTGCTGATGGGTCGGGCTGTGTTCCCGCCCTGTTGGTTGTTTGGCCTGAGGCATCCCAGCACTGGAGTCTGCAGGCTGTTGGGTGGGGCCAGGTCTCAGTGCCAAAATGGTGACCTCCAGGAGAGCTCACACTGAGGAGTATTTCCTAGGGGCCTCCGCCACCAGTGACGTTGCCCCTGTATTGGGCCACAGCCAACCCCTACCTCCCCAGGAGTCCCTCTGAGATCTGCAGGTGGGTCTGGTCCAGGCTTCTTTGGACTCACTGCTTTACCCTGGGTCCCAGTGCACATGAAACCTTGTGTGCACCCTCTAAGAGTGGAGTCTCTGTTTCCCCCAGTCCTGTGGAGTCCCATACTCAAGCCTCGCTGATTCTCAAAGCCAAATGCTCTGAAGTCTCCTACTCCCAATTCCAGACCCTCAGGCTGGGGAGCCTCATGTGGGGCTCAGAACTCTTAATTCCTGTGGGAGAACCTCTGTGATATAATTATTTTTCAGTTTGTGGGTCACCCACTTGGCAGGTATGGGATTTGATTATATCACAGAAGCGCTCCTCCTACTGTCTTGTTGTGGCTTCTTCTTTGTTTTTTGGTGCAGAATATCTTTGGTAGGTTCAAGTCTTTTTTTTGTCGACTTGTACAAAAAACATGGTTATTCGGCAGTTAGTTGTGTTTTTGGTGTTTTTGTAAGAGAAGGTGAGCTCAAGTCCTTCTACTCTGCCATCTTGTCTCCCATCACCTCTACAAGAATTGTTAAAATGACTTTAAGTGGAAAGGAAAAAGGCACAACTAGAAACGTGAAAATTACAAAAGGAAAAATGTCATTAGTAAAGGTAAATATACAGTAAAGGTAGTAAATCAACTGCATGCCAAGCTAGTAGGAAGGGTAAAGACAAAAGTAGTGAAATCGTCTATATCCACAATAAGTAAAGAGATACACAAAACAAAAAGATGTAAAATATGATGTCAAAAACAGTAGTCATGGGCATGCGGGGAGTAAAAATGCAGGGTTGTTAAAATGTGTTTGAAATGAA
The DNA here is from genome assembly GCF_003031525.2 of Neophocaena asiaeorientalis asiaeorientalis. Taxonomy (NCBI): domain Eukaryota; kingdom Metazoa; phylum Chordata; class Mammalia; order Artiodactyla; family Phocoenidae; genus Neophocaena; species Neophocaena asiaeorientalis. The sequence continues at coordinate 591,287 of NW_020172463.1, read as the reverse complement.
GAGATCAGCAACTTAAAACAATCACATATATACATATGTGTGTGTGTGTTGGTAACTGCAAACCAGAAATTTATAATAGAATCAAGAAGAGGATGTAAGAATTTTAAACATATGTGCACCCATCATAGGAGCACGTAAGTACATAGCAGATATTAAGAGACATAAAGGGAGAAATCGATAGTAACACAATAATAGTTTGGGACTTTAACACATCACTTACATCAATGGACAGATCATACAGACAGAGAATGAATAAGGAAACAGCTTTAAATGACACATTATACCAGATAGAACTATTAGATATACATAAAACATTCCATCCAAAAGCAGCAGAATACACATTCTTTTCAAGTGCACATGGACCATTTTTCGGGGTAGATCACATGCTAGGCCACAAAAAAAAGTCTCAGTAAATTTAAGAAAATTGAAGTTATATCAACCATCTTTTCCAACCACAATAGTATGAGACTAGAAGTTAACTACAAGGAAAAAACTGCAAAAACCAAATACTTGGAGGCTAAAAAATATGCTGTTGAACAACCAGTAGATCACTGAAGAAATCAAAGAAGAAAGTAAAACATACTGGAGACAAATGAAAACAGAAACACAAAGATCCAGAATCGATGGGATGCAGGAAAAGCAGGGTTTTTTGTTGTTTTATTTATTTATTTATTTTTTGTGTGGTACGCGGGCCTCTCACTGTTGTGGCCTCTCCCGTTGTGGAGCACAGGCTCCGGACACGCAGGCTCAGTGGCCATGGCTCACAGGCCTAGCCGCTCTGCGGCATGTGGGATCTTCCCAGACCAGGGCACGAACCCATGTCCCCTGCATCAGCAGGCGGACTCTCAACCACTGCGCCACCAGGGAAGCCCAGGAAAAGCAGTTTTAAGATGGCATTTTATGCGATACAGGCCAGCCTCAGGAAACAAGAAAATTCTCAAATAACCTAACCTTACACTTAAAGGAACTAGAAAAAGAAGACCAAACAAAACCCAAACTTAGCAGAAGGAAAGAAATTATAAAGATCAGAGCAGAAATAAATGAAATAGACTCATTAAAAAAATAGAAAATATCAGTGAAACTGAGAGCTAGTTCTTTGGTAAGATAAAATTGATAAACCTTTAGCCAGACTCATAAAAACAAAAAGAGAGGGCCCAAATCAATAAAATCAGAAATGAAAAAGAGTTTAGGACCAACACCACAGAAATAGAAAGGATTATAAAAGACTACTATGAACAGCTATATGCCAATAAAATGGAAAACCTAGAAGAAATGGACAAATTCCTAGAAATGTAAAATCTCCCAAGACTGAACCAGTAAGAAATAGGAAACATGAACAGACCAATTACCAGTAATGAAATTGAATAAATAGTTTTTAAAACTCCCAACAAACAAAAGTCCAGGACCAGACTGTCTTCACAGGTAAATTCTACCAAACATTTAGAGAAATGTTAACACGTGTCCTTCTCAAACTATTCCAAAAAGTTGCAGAGGAAGGAATGCTTCTGAACTCATTCTATGAGGCCAGCATCACCCTGATGCCAAAACAAGACAAAGATATCACACAGAAAAGAAAATTGCAGGCCAGTATCATTGAACATACATACAAAAGTCCTCAACAAAATATTAGCAAACTGAATTTAACAGTACAATAAAAAGATCATACACCATGATCAATTGGGATTAATTCCAAGGATGCAAGAATGGTTCAATGTCTGCAAATGAGTCAGTGTGATACACCACATTAATGAATTGTAGAATAAAAATCATATGATCATCTCAACTGATGCAAAACTGTTTTGACAAATTCAGCATCCTTCTTTTTTTTTTTTAACAAAACCCTCAACCAAGTTGGTATAGATGGAACATACCTCAGCATAATAAAGGTGGTATATGAGAAGCCCATAGCTAACATGATATTCAGTGGTAAAAAGCATTTTCCTCTAAGATCAGGAACAAGATAAGGATGCCCACTCTTGCCACTTTTATTCAACATAGTATTGGACGTCCTAGCCACAGCAATCAGACAAGAAAAAGGAATCCACATTTGAAAGGAAAAAGTAGGACTGTCACTGTTTGCAAATGACATGATACTATACATAGAAAATCTCAAAGACACCACCAAAAAGCTCATCAATGAATTTGGAAAAGTTGCAAGATGCAAAATTACTGTACAGAAATCGGTTGTATATCTATACACTAATAACGAACTATTGTAAAGAGAAATTAAGGAAACAATCCCATTTTACATCACATCAAAAAGCATAAAATACCTAAGTATAAATCTGCGTAAGGAGTTAGAAGACCTATACCTAGAAAACTTTAAGACACTGATGAAAGAAATTGAAGATGATGCAAATAGATGGAAAGATATATATGTTGTGCATTGATTGGAAGAATTCATATTGTTAAAATGACCATATTCTCCAAGGCAATCTACAGATTCAATGCAATCCCTATCAAAATACCGATGACATTTTTTCAAAAACTAGAATAAATAATTTAAAAATATTTATGGACGCACAAAACACCCCAAATAGTGAAAACAATCTCGAGAAAGAAGAATAAAGCTGGAGGAATCAGGCTCCTGGACTTCAGACTATACTGCAAAGCTACATTTATCAAAACAGTATGGTACTGGCACAGAAACAGACACATAGATCAATGGAACAGAATAGATAGTTCAGAAATAAAGCAAGAACTTATGGTCAATTAATCTACATCAAAGGAGGCAAGAATATACAATGGGGAAAAGCTAGTCTTTTTAATCAGTGGTGCTTGGAAAACTGGACAGCTACATTTAAAAGCATGAAATTAGAACATTTTCTCATACCATATGCAAAAATAAACTCAAAATGGAACAAAGACCTACATGTAAGACTGGAAAGTATAAAACTACTGGAAGAAAACATAGGCAGAACACTCTTTGACATAAATCATAGCAATATTTTTTTGAACCTGTCTCCTAAGGCAAAGGAAACAAAAGTAAAAATAAACAAATAGGACCTAATTAAACTGAAAAGCTTTTGCACAACAAAGGAATCATTTGCAAAACAAAAAACCTACTGAATGGGTGAAAATATTTGCAAATGATGCAACCAACAAGGGGTTACTTAATATCCAAAATATATAAACACCTTATACAACACAATACCAAAAAAAGAACCTGGTTAGAAAATGGGCAGAAGACCTGAACAGATATTTTTCCTAAGAAGACATGTAGATGGGCAACAGGGACATGAAAAGATGCTCAGCGTTGCTAATGATCAGAGAAATGCCAATCAAAGCCACAGTGAGATATCACCTCACACCTGTCAGAATGCTGTCATCAAAAAGACCACAAATAACAAGTGTTGGTGAGGATGTGGAGGAAAGGGAATCATTATACACTGTTGGTGGGAATGTAAATTGGTGCAGCAACTGTGGAAAACAGTATGGACATTCCTCATAAAACTAAAAATGGGACTACCACATGATCCAGCAATTCCACTCTTGGGTATATATCCAAAGACATAAAAATGCTTTAAGGTAGGCATTATTAACTCCCATGTAATACATGAAGAAACTGAGTCTTGGAGAGGTTAAGTCTCTCAGCTGGTAAATAGCTTAGCTGGAATTTGAACCAAACTTAACCTTGGCTTACTTTTAACTTACTTTCACTTTTAACCACATTGCACTTCCTTCCTTCAAGTGAAAAATATATGATTTAACACTTTTCCCTGTAAATTTTTGTTTGGCTATTTATAAATAATTTATGTACCTATGAAACTTTTCAATGACTGTGGGAAAATGTATAAGGAAGTTATAGGATTTTGAAATGTTTTGGAAGTATGAATGAGTTAAATTTATCCTATTTCTGTCATGTGTATATGTATAAAATTACACAACTTCAGGGCTGTACAGGAACTTTTGGGACCAGTTATAGTGTTTGACCAACCTTATTTTACATGTGAGAAGACTGAGACCCAAAAGAGGTTAAGTGGTTGTCTGCAGCTTTGTATTTTCATTTCTCTGGTCTCTGCTACTAACTCCTTTGTGACATTAGGCAAATCCTTAAATGATCCTGGTCTCAGTTTCTTTGTGTGTAAAATAAGAGGTTTGGATGAACCCCCCAAAAATCTTTCCATTTTAAAAATCTGTGTTTTTGTCATTGTTTCACTTACCTTTTCAAGTATCCTTTGGGTGAAATACTTTTATAAGGTGTTAATGAGGCAGGTAGTGGATTCAGGCGTAAAAGCATGATACAGAGGTTCTGATTATAAGACATGGGAGTGAGAATCTGCTGGCTTTTTGGCTTTTAGATTTTCCTAATAATTGATTTCTTGTTTGGCTTCTTCAGGACATCGTATCACTTATTGGCTCCCATAATCTAAACTTGTCTGTTTACCTCATATTTGTCTGTGTTTCCTCTTTAAGCAATATACTCAGTTATTTTAATAAAGTGACACGTTTACTGTAAAAAAAATCAGAAAGTACTCATGAGCACAGGGGTAGAAAATAAGTCATTCATAATCCCAGCATCCAAAGATAACTTTTAATAATTTGAGAGACATTTTTAAAAACAAAAGCACAGCTGTGACATCATACAGCACCTCTTGTTATAAACTGCCCCCTCAGCCCCACCCTGGGCAATGTACTGTGGCTACTTGCACTGTCTGACCTATTCTCATAGTTTAATTTGGAGAGAATCATGTTCTATGTTACACAATTATAGCATTATACAAATGGTTTCTGTTTTTCCTGTGGTGATTTCTATAAAGAGGATTTTTTTTTTAAAGGTTAGAGCTATAAATTTTAAATGTTCCTGAGCAGATCCAGCATTTGACTACTTGACCTATTCCTCAGAACAACAACTTTTGTCATCACCCCCAGGTGGACTGCTGTTCTTGCGTCTCGGTCATCATGCCTTGCTCATAAAAACCAAACAAAAGCGCCCCACGAGCAGCATGATTGGGCCACTCCCATAGCTTTTGCTCCAGCCTGAGGCACTCTTAAAACTGTGATCAGAACAGTTCTCCCTCATGTAAATTCCGTTTCTTAATAATCTGTGTCTGTAGGGAAGTGTTCCACTGGATGGGTGTACCTGATATTTAGAAAGAAGAAACAGAAAATGCTGTTGGCATGCAGTGCCTTAATAAAAGAGAAATGCTGTTGGCATGCAGTGCCTTACTAAAAGAGAAAAGTAACCATTGGCTAATTTCTTAACGTTTATAAGCCTCAGTATTCTGTCTGTAAATTGAGAATTATAATAGTATCCTCTGCCAAGGGTCACTTGAAGATTAAATGAGATAAGGCATTTGAAGTGCTTAAAACTGTGCCTGGCATCAGAATATGCATTCAGTATTGTTCGTAAAAAAAATCTGTCTCATATTGATTTTAAATGAACTTTAATAACTTTATTCTTATGCAGAAGACTTAACCAATGGCTCATATGATGATATCTTAAATGCTGAACAACTTCAGAAACTCCTTTACCTGCTTGAGTCTACTGAGGATCCTGTCATTATCGAAAGAGCTTTGGTCACTCTGGGTAACAATGCAGCCTTTTCAGTCAACCAAGTGAGTACCCTAGTCTCTGCAAACACGTTCCTCCTATTCTCACACACCAGCACCGATTGTGACCCTGATAAGTTACTTAACCTCCCAGAGCCTCAATTTTTTCATCTATATAGTATGGCTATGGATACCTACAGAATAACGTTTGTTTACTTCTGAAAAGCACAGCCTAATAGTAATACGAGTAGTAATAGGATTCTAGATCAAGATCCTTATGAAGTTGGTCACTGGCATCCCATTTGTAATAAGTGTATCTAATCAACACTTAGCATTGCGTGGCCTTTTTAATTATTTAAAGTTCAGCAGTGCTGCAGTAGAGCAACAAAAGCATCTGACATTTAAGGACATGGTTTACATTGTACACAGGGCTTATGAGGATGGTTCTGATGCAGGTGCTCCCTAGACCACACGCTGACAACCACGGACCAGTGTAAATGGCCTCTGCTTCCTCCCCCCACTACCCATGGAGAAAAGTAAAACAGTTTTTGTCATTATTTTCAGCTAATGCCCTTTCTTGACATTGTCATGCATGCACAGTTTTGAATTTATACTTCATTTTAGTCCGTATTTATCCATCATTGTCAAGGTTTACTCTAAAGCTCTAGAGATTTATAGGGAGATACAAGGAATATTTGTCTGTTACTCACATTTCAGTTGTAAATGATAGAACCCAACTTAAATTATTTCAAACCAAAAAGGGAAAATATTGAGCTCAGTTAACTTGGACATCCAAGGGTATCATTGGTTTCAGGCACAATTGTGAATATAGTTCAGGGTTACAGAAAAAATTATCAGACCTTCTCTTTCTCTGTCTTTTGGCTGCTTACCCCTGCTTCTTTTTGTGTTTTGATCTCTGTCTCTCTGGCCACAAAGAGGTTTTCTTCACAGGGATGGAAAGAAAGCCACTGGCCTCTCAAGCCTTCATCATTGTAGCTTATGATCTGAAAGGTGGAGTTGCTCTGCTAGGATAAGTGCCAACCCTATGGATTGATTGTTGGGCCAAAGCACCCTGGACCATGATTAGCAAGGCCTGGCTCACATGTGCATCCTGCAGCCAAAAACAACAGGGATGGGTGTGAACACAATTGACCAGCAGTCCCACCAGGGACTATATAGGATAGAGGAGGTGTTGTGTCTGCCCCAATAGAAAGAGGGGTGCCAGGCAGACGGAAACAACAGATGGTGACTAGCTTATTAGCATGCCTGTATTGGGGTTATTTCCGATGCCATAGTTTTATATTCCTCTGAAACAAACTGTAGTCAGAGTGAGGGGGTCAGAAGCCACTGGTGAACAAGTACTTTCTTCAGTAATGGGAGTTGGTGTCCCTCGTCATCAATTATAATGCCTTCATCTGCTTTAACAGTACCGTTTTTTTTGTTTTTTTTTAAAAGGGCTGTTTTCTAGTAACCACACATTCTTTGAAAGAACCTGGAATTGCAGAGGGAAGACTTCTTTATCTCTTTTTCTGATAGAATGGCATGTTTTGGCCTGACAGGAGTCATTTTCAGCTTATTTTTCTTGTGAGGAGTGAAAGTTTATGTCTCTTTCAACGTTGGGACAAAGGCACATAGTATTTAGTGTTGCATTTGATTGTGAGAAATCTCCAGATTATTTTTCCTCTGAAAATTTGGGCACCATTTCCAAACTGTGGAACTTTAATACTTCAAGATGTTAATAAGTTTTCTTCCTCTCCCCCAACTGAAAAATGATCTTTATGGATAAAGTTTATAGAAGTACTATATTCAATACTCCCCTCTCGGAGATTCCAATGCACACGAACATAGGATTGCGTCAAAATAAAGAGACGTGTTTAGTCTTGTTATACCCAGAGTTTCTCAAAGTTACTTATCCATGAAAGCTCCCTTTTTTTAATGGAGCATCTACTAAAATCTTGAGGGATTAGTGTTCCAAAGTATTCATTTTAGCAAAACAGTACTGTAGTGTTCTAAATCTTAATGCATTTCCAAATTGGCCTGTAATAGAGATATAACTTATTTCAAAGTAAAATAATTTTGTTTGTAAATTGCTTTGAGATCATTGTAGTAGCTCTTGTAGTAGATATAAATCTTCATTGTATATCTCCATGCTATAGTTTAAATATTACATATATTAATAATTTATTTTCAGTTGGTTTCTTTACCTATAAAATTATGGGTAGTAAACTTTTATAAAAAATAGGAATTAGAGGTTGTATATGGGAACAGTATTTCCAAAGAGTCATTAGTTTTTATTTGTATTTGTAGATGCAAAGAATATAATGAAGGGGGGTGCATTTTGAAGTCATGGTCCTGTTTTTTCCCTCTTAGGTCACGATTCGTGAATTGGGTGGTATTCCAATCATTGGAAGCAAAATCAACAATCCCAACCAGAGTATTAAAGAGAAAGCTTTAAATGCACTGAATAACCTGAGTGTGAATGTTGAAAATCAAATAAAGATAAAGGTAAGTTATCTGAAATCACAAAAGGTAAAGATTTCTGTAAATGAAAGAGAAAAATAACAAAAAGGTAAGTAATGAAATTTTAGTAGGCCATACTTTATAACTTTATAGCCAAGAATTATTTTTATTTTTTTCCAGCTTTATTGAGATATAATTGACATAAATATTGTATAAGTTTAAGGTATACAACATGATGATTTGATACACATATATATTGCAAAATGATGACTGCTACTGTATAGCATTGGCAAACACCTCCATCACCTCATAATTACCTGTGCATGCGTGTGTGTGTGTGGTGAGAACATTTGAGATCTACTCTCTTAGCAACGTGCAAGTATACAATATAGTATTGTTAACTATAGTCACCTTGCTGTACATCTGACTCCACAACTTATTCACCTGATAACTTTGTCTGCTTTGATCACATCTCCCTGTTTCCTTCACCTGAACATTCTCCTCTCTGTTTCTGTGAGTTTGGCTTTTTCAGATCCCACATGTAAATAAGATCATTCATTGTTTGTCTTCTCTGTCAGACTTATTTCACTTAACATAATGCCCTCAAGGTCCATCCATTTTTCACAAATAGCAGGATTTCCTTCTTTTTTATAGTGAATAGTATTCCATTGTATATACACACCACATTTCCTTTATCCATTTGTCCATTGAATGACACTTAGGTTATTTCTATGTCTTGGCTATTGTGACTAACGCTGCAGTGAACGTGGGGGTGCAGATGTCGCTTTGAGATAGTGATCTTGTTTTCTTTGGATATATACCCAGAAGTGGGATTACTGGATCATATGGTAGTTCTATTTTTAATTTTTTGAAGAATATCCATACTGGTTTCCATAGTGGCTGCACCAACCACCAACAGTACACAAGGGTTCCTTTTTCTCTACATCCTTGCCAGCACTTGTTACTTCTTGTCTTTTTGATAACCACTCTACTAGGTGTGAGGTGATATCTCACGGTTTTGATTTGCATTTCCCTGGTGATTAGTGACGTTGAACATCTTTTCGTGAACCTGTTGACCATTTGTATGTCTTTGGAAACATGTCTGTTCAGGCCCTCTGCTCATTTTTATGGAGACTTAAGTCAGAGGAAGGAGGGACCTGAACCAGCCAATAAGAAGTGCAGTGGGGCTTCCCGGGTGGCGCAGTGGTTGAGAGTCTGCCTGCTAATGCAGGGGACACGGGTTCGAGCCCTGGTCTGGGAAGATCCCACATGCCACGGAGCAACTAGGCCCGTGAGCCACAACTACTGAGCCTGCGCGTCTGGAGCCTGTGCTCCGCAACAAGAGAGGCCGCGACGGTGAGAGGCCTGCGCACCGTGATGAAGAGTGGCCCCCGCTTGCCATAACTGGAGAAAGCCCTCGCACAGAAACGAAGACCCAACACAGCAAAAATAAATTAAATAAATTAATAAACTCCTAACCCCAACATTTAAAAAAAAAAAAAAAACTTTAAAAAAAGAAAAAAAGAAGTGCAGTGGACTTCTGAATTGGGGGTTCAGTTTAATCCAAGTGTGGCAAAGGGACCAGGCCAGAGTCAGATAACATCAGCAGGAAGACACAATAAGTGAGGAAATTATGTTAATTCAACATTTATTGAGCTCCTGCTCTGTGTTAACAGAGTTTAGACATGAACGTGATTAGCTCTTGTTTTAAGAAAGCTAGAAGGAGGGATGAGGCAAGTCCACAGATAGTTGTAATTCAAGGCAGAACATGATGAAATACTTTAAGGAAAAATACAAGTAAAATATCGTAGAATACACAGAAAGGAGAGATTTCATTCAGAAGTTTCTGTAAAAGGTAGAGCCCAAGATGGCTCTTAAGACTGTCTAAGCTTTCTACGGGCAGAGTTGGGGAAGCAGGGAATCACAAGAGAAAGGAGGAACAAGGTGAGGTGGGCACGGCTCCAGGAATAACTGAGCTGGCCCATTTGGTAATCTTGTTGCTAGACCTGAAATGGAGAAAAGATTCAGAGCTAACAAGGATGTAAATGCTCAGCACATTTTAGGAAATGCTTTGAAAGACATGAGCATCCTGTGAAAATACATGATTTATAATGATTCTAAGGAAATGCCATTTTTTTTAAAGGATGGATGTATAATGAAATGGTGACCGAGGACAGCCAAATTGACTTGTAAATATCATTTAGATCTTGAAACCAGATTAAAATTGTAATCTCTCTTTGCTTTACTGCCATTAGGTAACATGAATACATTTGGATATTTTTAAAAGTTAATACTGGCTTATGGGACAGTTGGTAATTCCTTAGCATTTTATGTAAGGGAATTTTTCTTACCAATTAGAATGTTTGGTGGAGTTCAGACTTAGGTGAATACCAATTATTTGTGAGACATAATTTTTCCAAGCTGGAGAGATCATGGCCAAACATAGAAAATAGAGTTTCAGAAAAATTTCCATCACCCTGGGTTTAGTTTAGATCTGTCATGTGTGAAATAGGAGTACTACTGGCATTGCATTACTTTTTGCCAGTGGCGGTTTACAATATTATGAAGGAGTAGTTCATATACATATACCTCGGTAAATAAGAACCTTGGGCCAAATAGAGTTTGCCTCTGCTTAATTTTTTTTTAATTAAATTTATTTTTGGCTGTGTTGGGTCTTAGTTGCTATGCGCAGGCTTTTCTCTAGTTGCTGTGAGCGGGGGCTACACTTCGTTGCAGTGCGCGGGCTTCTCATTGTTGAGGCTTCTCTTGTTGCGGAGCACGGGCTCTAGGTGCGCGCACTTCAATAGTTGTGGCACGTGCGCTCAGTAGTTGTGGTGCGTGGGCTCTAGAGCGCAGGCTCAGTAGTTGTGGCGCACAGGCTTAGTTGCTCCGCGGCATGTGGGATCTTCTTGGACCAGGGCTTGAACCCGTGTCCCTTGCATTGGCAGGCGGATTCTTAACCACTGCGCCACCAGGGAAGCCTTCTGCTTACTTTTGAAGGAAAGAACTCTAAAGAAAAGTTCTATTTGACTTTGTGTCTCCCCCATTCTTTACTTCTAACATGATATCACCCCTAGATCCTACTGTTCAGGTACTTAACCATGGTACAAAATGGCCCTACAGGTCTTCTTCCTCATCCAAGTGTGCCCAGACACAGAAAGGCAGACTGGGTTGGGAGGCCCCCCACTGGTGTTGGGAGCATGGTCTCTGGGGTCGGACACTGCTCCACCAGCTCGTTACATTGGGCAGGGGGTCCAAGCTCCTGGAAGAGTTTAAAGTCCTTGTCAGTAAAATGGCCATAATAACACTGCCTCATTAGAGTTGTCTCAGGGCTGAAGTGAGGTATATCTGTAAAATGCTCCATGCCTCCCATTAACAAGGGCAGCTTAAAAAAAAAAAGTCACCCAAGTTTGAGGGCTGGATACAAATACCATCTTTCCTAAGGAGCAAGTCTCATCCTGAACAATCACCCTGTTCTGCTGTGCAGAAAAGTTACGGTTCAATAGCAAAATTTTGGAGATCCTAAGACGCTCACTTTTTCCCCGCCTTCAGGTGTACGTCAGTCAAGTCTGTGAGGATGTCTTCTCCGGCCCCCTGAACTCCGCTGTGCAGCTGGCCGGACTGAGGTTGTTAACAAACATGACAGTGACCAATGACCACCAGCACATGCTTAGCAGTTACATTACAGACCTGTTCCACTTGTTGCTCACGGGAAATGGAAGCACCAAGGTATGAAGGAAGTGGTTGGTCATTACTTGCAGTACAAACAGCTGTTGCATCCAGTTTATTAAGATTGGAATTCAGTGTACAAGTCACCCGTCTTAAGTTGATACTCCTCAAGAAAGAAAGTTCAAAGTTTACTAAAAACCCTTACATGGGCGCGAGAAAGTATATTATTTTTATACCCTAATATTGAATTTCAAAGTTAACTTGTGAAAATAATCTGTTATTTCACTTATCAATAGATGGGTATTCATTTGGTTTTCTGAAAATCAGTTTACCTTTTACTGAAGTGAAATAGCTAGCTTCACCCACACCAGATACAGGACCATTGTGATTCAAAGAAGTCTTTGAGTGACAGTGCTGGGTAATTGAGTTTTTTGCTTACCTCAGGGTTAACGGAACTTTTTTTTTGATTCGACCATTGTGTGTTGTAAAATCTTTCTGAAACTTATACTTCTCAGTATAAGTTAAGACCTGTTATGTATCAATAGATGTAGGAGGCAACAGAGTTGGAGCTGAATTAACTGGGACACCCTGTGAAAACTGCTTGAGTAAACCCCTCATATTGGTGTGCATTCGTACCAAGCACCACTTTTCAAGAAATACCATAAAAACAGAAGGTAGAGTAATCAAAGGCTCTAGTTAGTTGAGTCAGTTGTTCATCAGTGTTTTACTGTATTGGTCTGTGTTCTCTGGCACAGTTGAAAAAAATGCATGAGCATGTTAGAGGGACTAAATGTGAAGCCAAACTCCAGATAATCAAGTTCACTGAAGTTACGTCTGAGGTTATCAAATTGTGACTACAGCAGAGGCTTACTATAGTCCTTTTAAAATTTGTTCTGAGATGTTTTTATATGGGCTTTCCACATTTCAGGTAGCCAGATTTACTTAGATCTGGTCCAAGATGTACCCGAAGGCATTCAAAATTAAATGTAATAATCGTATCAGCAATATTTTAGGAATAATGCTCCATCCATAGGCAATTTCCAAATGCACACACCTGTGAACACCCCTCTCGCCAGGGGAACAAGGTAACTTCCAGCCCTTGACCCCATAGAAACTGCATTCTCTCTACCCCATGGCATTGGAGCTGTTGGAAACTCTTCTGTTTCTCTCTGCAGCTACTTTGCCCAAAACCTCAGAGGCACGTTGTGTTCAGAGCCAAGTACCTCTGGCCTTGGGGCTGTATATATATCTGTCTCAGAGATGGTTTATATTTTGTGACATTTTGAGAGTGACTCACACCACAATACTATGTTCATTTTTGGTTGGTTTTGTTTTTCCACTACATTGCCTAGCAGGTATATCTGGGATAGAAAATTTGCTTTTTTCGTCTGTCTGGGAGGCTAACCACCAGTTGTTTCTCCATTAAACAATGACTTTAGGGACTTCCCTGGCAGTCCAGTGGTTAAGACTTCGCCTTCCAATGCAGGGGGTGCGGGTTCGATCCCTGGTCGGGGCCGCTTGGCCAAAAATCCAAAACATAAAACAGAAGAAATATTGTAACAAATTCAATAAAGACTTAAAAAATGGTCCACCTCAAAAAAGTCTTTTAAAAAAAATGAGTTTAAAGTTGCAACTTGCAAATGAACTTTTGAATAATGATCCATTTGTAAGTGGAAAAATGTATCCATTTTAGATATTTTCTTAGTAAAAAACCACCAACATGAATTTTTTAAATCTTTATTTTTAATAAGTGATCTCACTCTACTATAATAACCTCTTGGGTTCAACACTGATTCATAACTAAATACGAATAGTAGAAGGTGAATTTAAATAAACCTTGTGTTTGCTACATCTGCCATGAGAACAAAAGTAAGAAATGGCTTAAAAGAAATGTCTTAGAGCCACCACCAGATGGCATATGTGACACAAGAAAAAGTTACGGTTCAGTAGGACAGACGGTGGTTTCAAAACAAAATCATACGTTAACTGTTTAATCTGTAGTTGTACTCTAACTTTATATATATATATTTTCACCTTTAACACACGAGACGTAAACCCAGGTCACGAGTCTAAAAGCGGGCGGCTGATTTCTATCTATCTTTATACTTTTTATTTTATATTGGAGTATTGAGTTACAATGTTGTGTTAGTTTCAGGTGTACAGCACAGTGATTCAGGTATACATATACATATTATTTTTCAAATTCTTTTCCCATTTAGATAAATACAAAATATTGAATAGTTACCCGAGCTATAGAGTAAGTCCTTCATGGTTATCTATTTTAAATAGTGTTTATATGTTAAACCAAAACTCCTAATTTATCCCTCCCAACACTATTCCCCGGTGGTCACCCTAAGTTTGTTTTTGAAGACTGTCTGTTTCTGTTTTGTAAATTAGTTCATTTGTATCATTTTTTTTTTTTAGATTCCACATACAAGCGATATCATATGTTTGTCTTTCTCTGTCTGATTGACTTCACTTAGTATGATCATATCTAGGTCCATTCACGTTGCTACAAATGGCATTATTTCATTTTTTTAAGGCTGAGTAATATTTCCTTATATATGTACCACATCTTCTTTATCCATCCACCTGTCGATGGACATTTTAGTTGCTTCCATGTCTGGGCTAGTGTAAGTAGCCCCGCAAGGAAGGTTGGGGTGTATGTGTCTTTTTGAATTATGGTTTTCTCCGGATATACGCCCAGGAGTGGGATTGCCAGATCATATGGCAGCTGTTTTTGGTTTCTTAAGGAACCTCCCTACTCTTCTCCATAGCGGCAGTCACCAATTTACATTCCCACTGACAGTGTAGGAGGGTTCCCTTTTCTCCATGCCCTCTCCAGTATTTATTGTTTGTAGACTTTTGGATGATGACCATTCTGACTGGTACCCCTTGATACCCCCTCGTGCTTTTTTTTTTTCTATTGGAGTATAATTGCTTTACAGTATTGCGTTAGTTTCTGCTGTACAGTGAAGTGAATCAGCTATATGTATACCTATATCCCCTCCCTTTTGGTCCTCCCTCCCATCCGCCCATTCCACCCATCTAGGTCGTGTCAGAGCACCGAGGTTAACTTCCTGTTTTATAGCAGGTACCTGCTAGCTCTCTATTTCATGCATGGTGGTATATGTCGGTACTGATCTCCCAATTCATCCCACCCTCCGCTTCCCCCACCCCGTGTCCACATGTTCTTTCTCTACGTCTGCATCTCTATTCCTGCCCTGCAAATACGTTAATGTGTACCATTTTCTAGATTCTAAGTATATGCATTAATATATAGTGCCTGTTACCAATTTACATTCCCACTGATAGTGTAAGAGGGTTCCTTTTTCTCCATGTGCTCTCCAGTGTTTATTGTTTGTAGATTTAAAGATGATGGACATTCTGACTGATGGGACATGATGCCTCATTTTACTTTTTATTTGCATTTCTCTAGAAATAAGTGATGTTGAGCATCTTTTTTGTTCCTCTTGGCCACATGTATGTCTGCTTTGGAGAAATGTTTATTTAGGTCTTCTCATTGTTTGATTGGGTTGTTTGTTTTTTTATATTGAGCTTCATGAGCTCTTTGTATATTTTGGAAATTAACCCCTGTTGGTCACATCATTTGCAAGTATCTTCTCCCATCCTGTAGGTTGTCTCATCGTTTTTATGGTTTCTTTTGCTGTGCAGAACCCTCCTGCACTCTTTGAAATTTATCATGAACATGTATTAATTTTATTTAAAAGTTTTAAATGATAAAAACAGTAAAAGTAGGGAAAGTCATCTTTCTACTTAACAAATTAATATGTACAGTGTGATCAAAGGAATGTGTATTAGGATATGTATATGAGAAAATACCAAACTTAATATCATTTCTAGTCATGGAAATGTGAGTGAATTTCCTTTTCCTTTCTGCTTTTCTGTAAAAAACAATGTTCTATAGTAAACACATAATGCCTTTGTAATTCGAAAAAGGTTTATATAATAATATCCGGGTCTCTTCCAGGGAGTAATGGAGGGCACATTTGTCACTTTTTCCTGATTTCAGTCTGCTCTCCCTGCTCCTCACTTTCTGCAATTTCAAGTATCTTGTAGAAAGTATACTTTTACATGACTTGCATTTTTTTTTTGGCTGCGTTGGGTCTTCATTGCTGCACGCGGACTTTCTCTAGTTGCGGCGAGCCGGGGTTACGCGTCGTTGCGGTGCGTGGGCTTCTCATCACGGTGGCTTCTCTTGTTGCAGAGCGTGGGCTCTAGAGCGCAGGCTCAGTAGTTGCGGCGCACGGGCTTAATTGCTCCGCGGCATGTGGGATCTTCTCGGACCAGGGCTCGAACCCGTGTCCCCCACATTGGCAGGTGGATTCATTTTTTTTGAATGTTTTCATTACTGACTTTTCAGTTATAAGTGATGAGTTCTGATATTTTGGCCAGTCAGCTATAAGATAACATTTGCTTATTTATGTCACTGCGTAGTTAAATGATTGTACAGTTTTTCACATAGAAACGATAAGCTCCAAGAATCATAGAAACCTAGTATAAAGCACCATATTGTTAGTCTTCATAACCAAACTATCCCCAAATTTTCATACTTGAAGTAGGAACCGGTTTGAGAGATTCGTTTTTTTGTTCTAAAGATATTTCACTTAACAGTAAGCGTAATAAAGATTATTTATGTAACACATGTTAAACTTACTCTGTGTTAGGTATTTCTGTGCACCAGGGGTGGGTAGCTAAAATGTTCATTATTTTCTTCCTGTCTCCCTATCAGTATAATTGGAAAACTAAGGTTTTAAATAAGAGGAATTGAGAAAGCTTCGTGGAATGGAGAAAATTTGAGTCAGACGTTGAAGAATAGGCAGGACTTTAAAATGTGGACTTGGTTGGGGGACAGCATGCCAGGGAGAGAAAAACCCACGCTTGCTAGTCTGAAATAAACCAATGTTCTTATTTCAGGTTCAAGTTTTAAAACTGCTTTTGAATTTGTCGGAAAATCCAGCCATGACAGATGGACTCCTTGGTGCCAAAGTAAGTTCAGTAGCTTACATATTTGTTTTGTCCATACAAATATATAGATTTGGACAGACAGATCTGGAAGGAAAGGACTTACCTCAAATATTAACAGGGATTATCTCTGAGGAGCAATATTAGAGGTGGGTTTCTTTTTTGGTTCTTTTTGCTGATACGAATTTCCTAAAATTTCTGTAATGAACGTATTTTACTTTTAAAACTCATTTTGAAAAGTTCTCCCTAGCAATAATGAATTATATTTTTTGGGGTACTTATATATCATCACATGTTTTATATTTGACCTGCTTATGTTCAGTGTATCTTAGTATCCACTGACACACTAGTATTTATGGAGGCCGCAGTATGTGCCTGATGCCAGGCTGAGTGCCAGGATACACCAGTGAGTACAGCATTACCTGGTGCTTGTCCTCGTGAGCTTACAGTCTAGGGAGAGGAGACAAAATATGTAAGAAAGGAGCAGTTAAAAGCTGTGGTATTTTGAAGGAAGCATAGGTTAGTGCTGTGGTAGAATGGACCTCAAGTCCTATAGAAAAAGGACCCTGTCATATTCATCTGCTCAGCCCTATGCCCTGCACACTGTGTTTGGTGAATTAATGAGTTTCCATGATGACTGTATATGATGGATCTTAAAGAGGAAATGGGTGTTTTTCCAAATGACTGCATTCTAGGATTCCAAGGAAATGGTATTTTTTAGCTAAAACACAAAACCTCTTTTTTCCATTAGTATATGACATAGGAGTGCCTAAGATTTTACACATTTACGTTACGCAGTCTTAGGGATAGTTTTCTATGACAAGATTTTTTTAATGCATTTACTACAGCTTTAAAATGTGAACATACACATGGAAAATGTTTTCGTATATTTTTTAATCTTCATTGTTTCCTACTTCAGGTGGATACATCATTCCTTTCCCTTTATGATGGCCATGTAGCAAAGGAGATTCTTCTTCGAGTTCTCACACTGTTTCAGAATATAACTACCTGCCTCGAAAAGGAAGGCCGTTTAGCTATTCAGCCAACTTTCACTGAAGGTTCACTATTTTACCTGTTATATGGAGAAGAATGTGCCCAGAAAATGAGAGCTTTAGTTTATCACCATGATGCAGATGTGAAGGAAAAGGTAACAATGATACCAAAATTCTAACTGGCTGGTCATATTTTTCCAAAGAGTAACGCAGTCTAGAAATACTACACATAAACTTCTCATTTTTCACCTTCCTTACAAAGGGATTCTTTCAACTGCTTGAATTTAAACAAACAGTAAATATCACCTTCCATCATTAACACAGCTACAACTTGCCCTGGTCTTGGACCATTTTATTGATACCAAAATAAGAGCTTGTTCTGAAACCATTTTGTTTTTATTTTGCTTTTTGCTAAGCTACTTCAGTTATCCTCTACACGGAGTGACAGTGACCTTTTTATGTGTAAGCTACCCTTCCACTGTTGGCAGTGATTTGCAGTTATGCATCTGGGACAGCAGCAGTATGTTTCATAAGCGCCCTAGGAAGGACCCGAGATCGATCCCATACTCCCAAGGCCACCTGCCACTCTTTCAGGTCTGTTCTAATCATTAGAATCTATTCTAGTCTATGTAAACTGTTAGAAATGTTTCCTAGTACTCACCCACTCCCATTCAGTTTGATGTGTATAACATACTGGGATCAATCAAAATCCAACCAAAGGCAATTGGTTAAAAATCAGTTATATAGTTCTCAGAATGAAGCAAGTCTGAATGTGCTGATGTGGAAAGACATCCATGAAATATGGCTGTTTTTCAAAATACATGTTGTAGAAAAATATGACCCCATTTGTGGTTTTTTTTTTAATCAAAAAATTTATGCTTATATATGGACAGAACACTTCTTTCATATATAGGCATTTTGGTATATATATCTAGAATGAAAGCCACACTCCTGAGAATAGGATTAGGGAGTGAGGAAATGACTTTTCTATGTACACCTTCTAGTGTTTGAATTTTTTACTCTGGGCATAAATTTCGTAATTTTTTTAAATAAAGAAGAAAAATGTCACAGGATTTTCTCCCCTTAATTGAAAGAAGTTTTATTCATTAATTTTCACCCATATTTTACATGATTAAAATTATGAAAAATTCTCAGCAGTTATTTTTAATAGTATTTGTATCCCATAAGCTACTTTAACAATTTATTGATTGATATATTTGAATTCAGCCAGGTTCTCCCCTCCAGGTTTTGTAATATTCAAGTTCATAACCACCACCATGCTTAGTTATTAAGTAAATCAATTTGTAAGCAGAAGCTTTCCTAGTCTTGTATTTAAGGCAAAGCTTTAAGAGAAGAGTACTTTAAATTTCATTTGTAAATACATAAATTTCCATAGGAAGTCACAAATCCTCAAACAGAAAAATGTGCTTTATATCAGGGTTATCCTGATACAGAACTGAAACTTGGGAGACGTATTTTTACAGTAGAAATATGATGAAAATTCTAAATTAGCTACAGCAGTAATAATGTACATTATGAAGGCTAAGGATCATTTATCAAGTGATGCAAACATAAGTATTAACTCCCTGAAAGGCACATTTCTTTATAAGAATTTTGCTTAATCTTCCTCCTTGTTTACTGAAAATATATATTCAAAATGTACACATTAAAACGAAGATTTGATTTCAATGTGCGGTAGCAGCATTGGATTCTAAAACACCCTCTCTTCTTTTCCTCTATTATTAGTTTGAACAAATAACGTTTCCTGGAGATCAGAGCATTGAGTTTGAAATGTCGAAATGCTAGAGAAAAGGGGGGAGTCATCTAGAAAGAATTCCACAGGGAAAGTGCACAGTTCGATCTTTACCTATGTAGGTCATGGCACATCTTACCTTTTTTAGGTGGGCTTTCTCCTAATTGATGGTCCCACCCTCTTGGGCAGTGAGTTTCAAAGTGTTCTTCAGTTATCACGGGAGAAAGGGATTTCAATAAAATCGTACATGTTGGTATGGATGCTGGCTAATCAGAGGAAAATGAAATCAACTTGGAGGATGAGACAATGAAAAGGTATTATGACATGTATTAGACTGAATGGAGGGGACAGAGTGGATTCGTCTTTTCAAAATTTGTTTTTGCTTTGTACGTAAAACCCTTCAAAATGTGGATAGGAGAGATGAAGCTCAGTGTACTTCCTAATGAACAAAAACGTCAAAGTGGAAAGAATGCAAATGGACATAAAACTTACAGCTTGGAGGAAGCCTAGAAAATGAGGCAGGCCCAATTCAGTGGAACTTAGAACATAATTTAAAGTGCCTGGGGACCCCTCAGTTAAACAGTACATGTGACTACAGAGTTAACATTAAGGCCACTCAAGGAGAAGAAATAATTAAGCAAGATGCGCTTGGCTTGCTTCATAGAGCAGAGGTAAGAGATGAATTTTCCGTCTGGCGTGCAACAGCAAGGAAGGTAACCACAGAACTCTGGCTAGTATTAGGGCAACCTATGCCAAAGCTAATCCACCATAAGCCAAACGTCTTGATTCCCATCTGTTTGCTAAATGTTCCTTTGGAGTGAAAAAGTGGTTTGTTTGTTTTTTCCTGAAAGTTTACAGGGAAATTTTTTGTGCTTTAGTGCCCACGAATCATATATTCACTTATATTACATATACATTTCCCCCTGACAGATTTGCATCTTTGTAGATAAAAATGCTAAATTTTGATAAATATTATTTACATTTATCTTGGCTATTATTCTCCAAATTTACAAAATGTGGGAGACAAAGTTGTTAGTCCTCAATGTTTAGTGTCCTTATATGCTTGAATATATATTATCAAAAGCATTATTAGCCTATTTTCCACTTTTAAATCTACCTATCTGTATTAGGCAGTGATATCTGAAGATATCATTTTCTCCCTTACATTTTCCAAGTGTTTTTTTAAAACAAAGACTTATTTATTCTTCACAGTTTTGGGAGGCGGGTGAAAATCATCCTCTTGCTGCACGTGAGGACACTGAGGCGCACTGAGCTGAGGTGACAGAGAATCCAAGGCAGAAGCAGGATTAAAAGCCAGATTAAGGGGCGAACATGCATATATACACGTGGAAATAAATTACAGGGCACTACCTGGGTAGCATTTGGTGTAGGAAACCTATTTTGATTATTTTGTGTGAATAAAGTTCATTTCACTGAGGCTGGATTGGGAAGACAGAATGGGCCTCTCATCAGCTCTCTCATTTAGGAAGGTTCAGAGTAATGGAGTGCGTGTAGAGCCTGTCTAGGACTAAAACTCAGGGCAGTGGACTCCCAGAATCACTGTCTTTTTTTTTAACCACTAATATTCCACACTGGCTTAATATAAGTAGAACCGTGCTTAAGGATCGTGTAATATAAAAATATAAGAGAATCATGTAAAACAGAAAATATTTATAAAGCTCACTGACATACTGGGGTTTGAGCTAAGAAACTAGAAAAAATAATGAGTATATATATATATATAGAGAGAGAGAGAGGATGGAATATGGAAAGAATAAAATTTAACTCAAAGTATATGGTCTATTAACATTTAATATCTGCATTTATCTTTGTAAATTATTTCCTTGCAGCTATATTTGTGCTGAGCAGGTCTGACTTTTAGATTAAAAATAAAACATTTCACAAATCATGTTCTCATAACCACACTTCCCCTTCCTCTGCCCAGCTCAGAGGGCTTTTGATTTGGGGATTGTAGGTATGCCACAGAGTATATTATTCCTCTCTTTAAAAAAAAGGGTAACTTAGCCCAAACTCCTATGTTTAAAAAAATAAATCTCTTAACATTTGGCATATAACCATGTGGGGAATCAATGTCACCATTTGCTCTAACATGACTGTAAGAAATATGTTTCTATGTGCAGGCCTGTGAGAAAATCTAGGTAGGTAGACAGCCTTGACTTACCATGCAGAAGGCCCCTAAGAATAGAAAAACAGAAATGAGTTTTTAAAATCAGTTTTTCATAATCTCAAAACTCTACCACTAAAGTAGAATGCTTTAGTAAAAAAAATTCCATTGCAATGTTTATGTCACTGAGACATGACCGAAAATCCACATTAGCCTTCATTATTTAAATGACCCACCTCTGAACTCTTCTCTGTTTATAAGAACTGGCAGTCATATTAGGAAGCAGGTTACAACATAGAACACAAACCTGCAGAAGTTGTTTCCAAATGTAAAAAATCGTAATATTCATGAATTTCTTAGTCTTTTTAGATTTATATCCGATGATGCCTTTTTCATTAAAAGCTCCTGTGCTCATATTTACTCAAAGTTGTCATCATCAGTATTAAGGTATCTTGACTCTCCATGCTTCAAGACAAAAAAATCTTCAGTCTTAAGTCCATATCTTTCTAGAGCCTCACTCAGTTTCACTGGAGGTTCTAAGTAATGCTGGCAAAGGGCAGAGAGAAACAAAAATGGAAAAAGATTAAGCATACATATATTTGGGGGGATATGTCAAACAAGAGTTCAAACTAAAATAACCGACACAGCCTACTTAAAGTAATGCTCTTCCTTTTCACTGAAGCATTAGCAAATGAGTCAATCATACTTTCTAATATAGAATCATTAAGCCAATAGAAATGTCATATTTATCAATCTGTTAACACCATGCATGTCAAATTTGGCCAACTTAGATTGAGCATTATTAGACTGCATGAACTCTGATCACTATTTCCCTACATGAAATCCCAGTCTAAATGGAATCAATGCTAACGAATTAAGTGTTACCAATAGTTTGGGAGAACAGAGAAACTTAGATTATAAGGAAGATTATGTGTGTACAAGCAAACGCTAGAGAAAATATTTTTGGCTGAAGAAGGGTTGTCATCCCCAAACCCCAACCAAATACTGATTCTGTAGTCTATGGATTGAAGAGGGGCCTGAGGAAAAGAGATTTAACAGGTGGAGTTACCTTTTGTTTCCTCACCTTTTCATAACTCAAAAAAACATAAAGACAGCACACTGTTGAAGAATGTTTCAACATACTCAAATGTTTACCAAATAAACTGAAACCACTTGAACATGTGTTATAGTTAAAGAAAGCAAAAGGTATAAAAGAAATCATTTCACCAGTTATTTCTCTTTTGAGCTAAATATTTACAGTGTATATAGTAGCTATTTTTACAGCGAATAAAGGAAAAAAACACGTATTACACAAAGGGTTTTTTCCCCAATTTCAATTAGAAAAGCTATAAAATGTTAAAATTAAAGCAGAAATAAAAATCAAACAGTCTCTACTCTGATCGCTGGTGGTAAGTCTGCTTCTACCCTCCATGCAGCAATGGCTGGTGAGCACCCAGAGAGCGGCCAGGTCAGTGAACTAATAAAAACGCTTGCCTTCCTAGAGCTTTCATCCCAATACAGAGACAGATAAGAAATGAATAAAGAAAACAGTATCTGAGTGGATGACATGTTCTGGATAGAACATAGTTGGTAAGTGTCGGCGGTGGAGGTTCAATTTTAAATACAACCATCTAAGAAGTCCCCTTGGAGATGGCAACTTGAACAAAGACCTGAGGGAGCAGACTGCACCAGGCTTTGTAGGCAGCTATGAGGGCTGTGGCTTTGACGGGGAGTGTGATGGAAAGCTGCAGGTCCTTCTGGCACAGGAGGGTCACAATCTGATCTAAGGGATAAAGGCCGCTGCCCTCTGCAGCACTGAGAACAGACTGTAAGGGGCAGTGTGGCATCAGTGATGGCGGTAAGAGGTACTCTAAGTCTAAATACAATCTAAAGGATGAGCTGACTGCGTGTGGGGAAAAGCTGGGGGGAGGATATGAGAGAAAGAGGGAAAAGCTGGGGTGAGGATATGAGAGAAAGAGAGTAAAGGGTTTGGCCTGAGGAAATGGAAGGAGGGTGTTGCCATTTACTGAGATCAAGAGAAATGATTTTGAGAGAAGATCAGGAAGTTTGGTTTTAGACTGAAGTTTTGGGTACCTGATGGGCATCCAAGTGGAGAAGTCAGGTAGGCAACTGGATACATAAACATGGATTGTAGGGGGAAACGTGGGCTAGAGAGGTACAGTGGGTAGATGGTGTTTAAAGCCGTAAGACTAATGAGATGCCCAAGGGACTAACCAGCTAGAGAAGAAATGGGGCCCCTGGATTGAGTCCTAAGGCACTGCCTGCTGACGAGGAACTAGCAGCAGAGAGAGTAGGAAGGGCCAGCCAGTGATGTACTAGGAAAACCAGGCAAGTCTCCTGTGGCTTCAGATGTACACATTGCTAACAGTTACTGGCCACACGTGGGTCTTTTCTCCCCGCTTGCTCACTTCTAGGTTTATGGCTACGTTTATAGAGGGTCAGGGATGCCTTCCCACTGAATATGGAGTAACTGAGGTTAACTGTGCATTAGTTACCCCGTATTCCTAGAGAGAGCCACTTATTAATGGGTTAGTTGACAACAGGAATCCACTTTTAGTCTTTTTTATGCATATAGGAGATTGCTAATATATCCCCCATGAGATTTGACTGTAAATAATAGCCTAAGTCAAGAAGCTTCCCTTGCAAAATTGTTTTTAAGAGATTTCAAAATGATGAAATTCTTTCCCAATGAAAAATAATTTTCTGTTAAATTTTTTCTTCCCTGTGCGCTCTCTACAAGTCTTGGCCAACAATACACTTACACAATTGCCCTACACTAATAATGTCTTTCCTAGACTGTAACTTTAGTTATAAGCTATAATTTAGTATGGATTTTGATGTTGCAGTATCTTTCTGAGTTTCTTCGTAGGTCAATTCTTGGCTGCTTCAACCATCTAGAAGGGAGCTCTAGAAGTAGGCAAGAAAGCTGAGTGACTGATAGCTATCTCTTAGTACAAGCACATTAATCCTGCAGGGAAGGTAAAAATGCCCAATAGCCATGGGACCAAACGATATGTATACAGCAAGGTAGTAGGTTACACATATATACCATGGAATATTACTCAGCCATAAAAAGGAACAAAACTGAGTCATTTGTAGTGATGTGGATGGCCCTGGAGTCTGTCATACAGAGTAAAGTAAGTCACAAAGAAAAACAAATACCATCTATTAATGCATATATATGTAAACTAGAAAAATGGTACTGATGAACCTAGTGGTGGGGCAGGACTAAAGACGCAGACGTAGAGAACGGACTTGTGGACACAGTAGGGGAAGGGGAGGGTGGGACGAATTGAGAGAGAAGCATTGACATACATACACTACACCATGTGTAAAATAGACAGCTAGTGGGAAGCAGCCGCATAGCACAGGGAGATCAGCTCGGTGCTTTGTGACCACCTAGGGGGGTAGGATGGCGAGGGGATATAGGTATGCATATACCTGTGCAGCAGAAACTAACACAACACTGTAAAGCAATTATACTCCAATAAAGATGTGGGAAAAGAAAAAGAGTAAGTGGTGAAAGCAGAAGCTCCCAGCAGGGTGGACCCATTAAGGGCCAGGCAACCAGCCCCAGACAGCTCATACATTCCCTTTCAAAGGGGTCACTGTTTTATGATCTACTCCAACAGAAGAGACTCAAAATAAAGACCCTGGTCATTTAAGAAGTTAACATATGTTATGTAGTGCCTACAGTTTGTTTCTACCAAAACTAGTCGGTTAAGTTGAAGTGCTTAAATACATCATTTAGGAAATTCACTCATCATTCCTTAGATGAATCAGATGTTGCCGTATGTACAATTTTAAAGTGTCGCCAAGTCAATACATCCTTACTGCTTATATTATAGTAAGCAGTTATTACAACTATTTACATGCAAATCATTTAAAACTGTTTGCAAAGCATAGGCTAAACATCCTCCCCCAAAATTCCATGTACTTTATAATTTATTTAGCAAACTCGCAGTTCTCAATTTATGCAACTAATGTCAAAAAGACTAAATGAGGGCTCCCCTGGTGGCGCAGTGGTTGAGAGTCCACCTGCTGATGCAGGGGACGTGGCCAAAAAAAAAAAAAAAAAAAAAAAAAAAAAAAAGACTAAATGAGAGTGTGTTTTATATTTCATTAAGAAATAAAGATGAAGTTTAGATTTAAAACTAATTCTTAAGGCTGCATAACACAATAACTCTTGAAGACTGAGGTTTTCTCTCCTCATCTTCCCATCTCTGTAAAGAACATAGCCACCTTCCCAATTACTCAAGTTAAAAATTTAGGAGTCATCTTTGATTCTTCTCCTTGCAAGGTTTAATAAAATACTATTACTTCATCTAAGTTGCTGAAATATGTTATATATAGAACATATACATATATCTAAATTTACCTATATACATATGGAACACACATACACACACACGGAATAAGACACTGCTTCTAAATAATAGTGGTAAACCAATGGAAACCAGTATCAAATTCCCCCTTCTCCAAATACACAGACACAGAAACACACACACGTCATATTCTCCTTCACCCTTCCCATGCCCGTGGACATTCATTTATTGATTCCATTCTGTCCCCCAACAGTGTGGCTCAGGGCCACAGCATTGT
>NW_020172463.1:534112-565118 GCF_003031525.2 Neophocaena asiaeorientalis asiaeorientalis | reverse complement strand
CAGGGGGCAGGCAGTGTATTAATTCTGGAATAAGATGCAACTAGGGAGAGGGCAGGCCAGAAATAGGACAGAGAGGGAGTGCTTAAATCAGCATGAAAGCACAGGGCTCCTGCAGAGAGGCCGTGGAATGTGGAAGATGCCACACAGAGCAAAATAGAAGCCAAGTTCAGTCATCTGTTTCTAAATTTTGCTTAGGGCAGGCCCTGGATCGAGGAAAGGAAAGAATGCTTTTTGCTAAGCTTCTGTTTGATCCCACAACCCTGGCTAGTAGCAGAGCTCCAGGGTTCAGCTACCTTAAGGAAAAATAAGCTCTTCTGTACTAGTCTAGGAATAAAACCACCTTTTATCCCAATGCCTGGCACACAGCAGACACCAAGTCAGTGTTTACTGGATGAATAACATACTTCTGGAAAACTTCCAAGCTGTCCAGCCTCACTTCCCCCATTGCCCTCCCTATCATCCATACTGGCTGAACCGATTTCTCACTATTCCCCATGCTTGCTGCCTCCAATCCCACACTTTCCTCCTCTTGAAATGCCTTCCTCCTTGCCTTTTCACAGCCAAGTTCAAATGTCAACTCTTCTACAAAGCTCTCCCTGATCCCTGCAATTCGTAACAGTCCCTGACTCTGAGACCACTTTATCTGTCCCACTTTACAACACTGAGTAATTATGTGCATGTCTCGTATCTTCTGCCAGAACAAAAGCCTCCCGTGAGAGGGATGACATGATGGTTCATTTACTAAGGCTGCGCACATTTTTGGTTATATAAACACATGCTTCATTAACTATAGAAATAAGCCAAAAGAACAACATGCACTGAGGATTTTTTTCCCCACTGTACATAAATATCGTTTTACTAATTAATATGATTTACCACCCTAAGTCACTTGATGACCACGCAGGTTCTGATTCTAGTTTGGTTTCCGAACACACTGCAGGGTACAGTGATCAGTCCTATCATCGGTCAGACACGTCACGAGTTACTGTTACCACAATCACACTCACCTCATTCGCTAAGGCGAAAGTTCCCCAGTGAATTGCCACAGATCTCTTTGTCTGCACATCAATGTGAATCTTTACAGCCTCTTCTGGGTCTACATGCTGGTACTTCATAAACCACCTGATAAAACACAGTAATTTATTAAATCTGAGCTTTTAAGTATACAATAAATTCTAATTACTGCTTCATGTAATCAACCTTTAACATTCTGCACAGGAGTAAATCACAGTAGGCAAAACCATCTCCCTTCAGTCCACTTTTCTGCTGGAAAAAAATAAAAATCTTTCTTGTACAAACTGCTATAACAGTAGATAAGTCTCAAGCAAAACTTCCCTTTGAATAGTAGGATTTTGTTTCACATGTATTTTTATTTTACTGATGATTTATTCTGAAGATATCTTATTACTTTAAAAAGCAGATATTTTGCAATCCTGGTATGAATGAAAGAAACGGAATAATGGGTAAAGAACTAGAAATCAAAACTCCAGTTGCAAATAACCTTGCTGAAACAATTTTTTTTTAACGTGCTAAAGTGAAAAGGAAACAAAAATTAGTGTATAATTTGTAAGATCAGGAGCAAAAAAAATCCAGTTTCTATTCAAGGATTTTATTTAAATACCATACAACTGATGAATGAGGTGTTTGGTTTGGCAAGAAGAAAGGGTACATCAGGGAGACTAAATAGAGTTTAGCAATGTGAAAGGCTGCCTCATGCCTGGGAAGAGACGGCTCTGGAGGCAGGGGGCCTGGGCGTGAATCCCAGCTCTACCAATTCCTGGGAATGCCTTTGGAGCTGCTTCAGTTTCTCCAGCTGCCATTCCTGGTCCGTGAAATAGAAACTATGCCCACTTCACAAGGTTATTGTGAGGATTAAACAAGACAAAATTTATTCAAAGCATGAAGTACAGCAGCTACTTCATAGAATTCTTCCAAAAGAGTAGGGAGTTGACAAAGCCAACACTTTCAGGAGAATTATTTCTGATACAAAAGTAAAATGTACTACATACAGGCAAATCCTTTGCTTGCCCAGCGCGCAGTTATTTTTATAAATTTATTTATTTATTTTTGGCTGTGTTGGGTCTTTGTTGCTGCCCACCGGCTTTCTCTAGCTGCATCGAGCAGGGGCTGCTCTTCGTTGCAGTGCGCAGGCTTCATTGTGGTGGCTTCTTGTTGCAGAGCGCAGGCTCTAGGCGCGTGGACTTCAGTAGCTGTGGCACGTAGGCTTCAGTAGTTGTGGCTCGCGGGCTCTAGAGCACAGGCTCAGTAGTTGTGGCGCACGGGCTTAGTTGCTACGCGGCATGTGGGATCTTCCTGGACCAGGGCTCAAACCCGTGTCCCCTGCATTGGCAGGCGGATCCTTAACCACTGTGCCACCAGGGAAGCCCCCCCAGCCAGCAGTTTAGAAGAGGTAAAACAACAGTGTCTTCACATTATTTATATCCTGGGTCTGCTACTGGCAATGAACACTGCAGTGAAGATTAAGGGATCTGGATTGAGCAGAGGGGCTGCTGCACTTTGTAGAACACGTCATGGAAAAGTTCATCCATCTGCACAGCACAAGGGTTGTTATTTACTGTTAGGAGTTGCCGGGCCTGATGGGAGCCCCAAAACAAAGCCACTGTGTTCTCAACAAGAGATTAGAGAAGCACTTGTTCTGCTTTATCTCCTGACACTTAGAATTCAGGGCAAGATGAAAACAGTTTTGGCTGTTTCTCTCTATTGATTTTTTTAAAACTCCTACTTCAAATCAAAGGGATAGACATATTCCTTTTCATGTCTGAAATACATTTAAAATGTGTTTACTCTGGTATACAAATTAAAATAAAAAGTCAAAATCCTAACCGACTTGGATAGAATGCCCGATGACAGGAGATCCCAAAAGTAAGGGTGAAAACATTCTAAGCAGATTATTGAAAATCGTTTTGGGTGTGATCATCTTACATTTATAGACTACTCTGAAGTTTTGTTGATAACATTTCTAAAACTTTAGTACTGGGGCTTCCCTGGTGGTCCAGTGGTTAAGACTCCAGGCTTCCAATGCACAGAGCATGGGTTCGATCCCCAGTCAGGGAACTAAGATCCCACGTGCCATGCAGCATGGCCAAAAAAACTAAAAATAAAAATAAAACTTTAGAACTGACTAGAGAACTGGAATACAGAGTAGAGGCTACTACCAATTTAATTCTTTAGAGCAAATACTGTCCTCCCCATCCTTCTCCCATCTTAGTGACAAGACAGCTGCAGTGCAAGAAGCAAGGGGGAATTATGTGAGTGCATTTGTGTACTTCGGCTGTACATATTTTATCATCACCTGTATATGACAAGTCTGTATATTTCTACATATGAAAATTTTATTTTCACAAGTACAAGAAGTATTCTAATATACTAAGAACATATATTGAATAAGGATCAATACCATATAAAATTGATTTGTAAACAGGCTGACTGATGTTTTAAGAGGTTTCATTAGAATTCAGAATTAGAGTTATGTGGAAAAGTGAAATTCAAGCACTACTATTGGCTTATAATCATTTTTTAGTAAGGTAAAAATATCTAGTCCCTTAAATGAAGAAACTAGAAAAAAGGGAGAAATAACCATTAATATACTTAGCAATGAAACGGTTTTGGTGAACTTAAAAAGTTAATGAAAAGTATAACAATCTGATGGAAACCAATGATCAGATTTGCTCAATTCATCTATGTATCAGTGTTGTTTGTAGGATCACCTAAATAAAATGCCATCCTACATACCATTCCGTATGAGTCTGTACATGCACTTCAGAAAATAAAACATTTTTTAAATTAGCCCCTACTTTGCTACTTTTAGTGTTTATTTTCTCTTAACTTGTACATATCAACCAGAGTTGACTGAAATCTAACTGAATTCTTGAAAATCACTTTTTCCTTAAATAGGCAGTATTAAGGAAAACACAGGCAGTGGATGGGTCTCCTGGGTCTCAAATGCTCGTGTGACCTTTATCTGCTCTGTGCCCTGAAGACAGGCAATCAGTACAGAGAGGTTGCAGGGCAAGTGTAAGTAGTGCAGCAATGTCTTTAGCAGACTAACCTCAGTGCTGCCTGCAATAAGACCGTCACAAGGGACTGATGCTATAGGCCAAGCCCTTTTTCTCCACTAAACACAGGACAGGGCATGGGTGCATTCCACTCACGGAGAGTATCCTCCACGTGAAAGAAAGACCAAGAGTCAGGTTTGAGTACTGGCCGACAGGTTTAACTTTAGTCGGAATAGTACATGAACTTCGGGCTAGGCAGAGTAATTCTTTAAACCGTCGTCCTTTTTTCTTGGTAGTATAATTTCAGTAACTACAATTATTTAACTGATATCACTGTAATTAAAGCACTTTAAAATTCAAAGAAAAATTTTAACTGACTCTGGCCCACCAACCCCCCACCCAATGTATAACAAAGTCCACCATTAAAACCACAGATTACTCAGAGTCCAGTTAATTTATCATGTAGCAGGAACGCTTGCTTTAGACACCTACATACCTTGGTTCATACGCTCCAATGGGAATAGCTGCGAGGTCAAAAGGTCCAAATCTTTTTCCTATCTCTTCAAAAGCAGAGCAATAACCAGTGTCTCCTGCGAAAAAAAAGCGGTTCCAAGGCCCCAAGACAGACCAGCTGCCCCAGAGAACCCTGTTGTCATCTGTCAGAGTCCTTTTACACCAGTGCTGGGAAGGTGTGAACACAAACGTCACCTTATCGTGTCCGGGGACGCAGTTCTCCTCCCACCAGTCCAGCTCGATCACATTCTCACAGCCACATTTCTGCATCCAGTCCAGGAGCCCCAAAGGCACAAACCACCTCAGCTCGTTACCAAATCGCTCGTTCAGAGCAGTGACAGAACTGTAGTCCAGGTGGTCGTAGTGGTTGTGGCTGATGAGGACCGCGTCTATCTGGGGCAGTTCACCGACGGTGCAAGGGGGACGCCGGAACCGCTTGGGACCCACGCGCTGCGACGGGGAGGCCCGGGCGCTAAAGACAGGATCCGTGAGCAAGATGAGCTCATCCATTTCCACCATCACTGTCGCGTGTCCCAGCCACGTGACTCTTAAGCCAGCTTCCTTCACTCCAGCTTCTTCAGGTTCATCGATAAAATACGGCTTAAGCACTGGGAGTTCTTTATCAAGCTCCTACATATATGAAGAAAGAAAGAAAAGCAGTTATTAAAAAAAAAAGGTATTATGTGTCATCATAAATACATTTTTGACCTAAATTACAGAGAGAAGGGTTATTTGGGGAGAACTGAGGTCATTCAATAAATTTGTTATTTTTGCTTTTTTCTTGAAAGTGCATACTTCTTTCTGAATCTGACTCAATAATCACTATATAGTGATGTAAGATGTTACTCCCAAATGCAACCAACAAAGGGAAAATTAAACTTAAAACTTAGAGTACTGCTGACTTTACGAAATATTTTTAAAGGCTCTCTTCTGTAAGCGCCAGAAGTAGACCAACCGAGATGCAGTCCCTTTGCTACTGCTGTTTACTCAGCTGGTGCATTCGCTACTGAAAACTGCCTCAGGAGGTCAGCCCCTAGAAATAGTAAAGAAAACTTTTGACCACATATGTGTAGATCGTGGATCTCACGTGAACCTGACTTCCTGAGTACAC
This sequence comes from Neophocaena asiaeorientalis asiaeorientalis, assembly GCF_003031525.2. NCBI lineage: Eukaryota > Metazoa > Chordata > Mammalia > Artiodactyla > Phocoenidae > Neophocaena > Neophocaena asiaeorientalis. The sequence goes on along the minus strand of NW_020172463.1, from coordinate 559,478 downwards.
AGAATTCAGAGCAGAGTGCTGTGATGGCTGCTGGGAAAGTCAGGGGCATAGATGGTTCTCCTCACCGCTTACCTCTGAGGTTTTCTACCACTGATCAAACCAACGCAGAACACGGTCCCTGCCCATGAGAAGATGATCGCTTTTGGGGGCAAACAGGTGTGAAACAATAACTACAACATAATGTGTTAAGCATTATTCCTTTGTTTATTATTCTTCATTTTATCCTTGGATTAAGCTGGACCAACAAGAAGCTGTGTTCTAGCATCACAGTCCTGGCTTTTATAAAACTTTCATAAACTGTGCTTTGGTGTTAGGCCATACAGCTGCATGGAGGTCTCTTCCTTGTGAAACTTGCCGAGCATGTACCGTGGGGCTGGCTGTCTTGATGACTGGGTACCAGCGCACACCAACCCCACCTTCCCACACACACCCCAGAAACACTGCTCTCGATTCCCTGTAACAGGAAAAGCTCTTCTGCAGAGCAATTGGCTTTACTCCTTTGACTACCATTGGGAAAACTGACAATCCTGCTTTGACTTTTGCTTTGACAGGAAGTTCAGAGTAAAAGCTGAAGACTCCTCCAGCCCATATGCAGAAGGGAACAGGGCAGGGCACATCGCAGGCAACAATGGAACAGATTTCTATGCTAACCTTTCTTGGCTTTATTTTTCTACCCTAATTGTCCATTTGCTCTTGTATGTTTATCCATCTCGTTTTTTACTGCTACATGTCTTTTTACAAGCTGCTGCAAATCAGTTTTGAAAAAGGCATCGTACTGAATAAATAAAATACAAGGCATGCTGTAGCCCAGTAAGAAGGAATGAAGAGCCCAGCTGCGGAAGGCATTACAGACACAGTAACTTGTGTGCGTTCCTGAAGAATGGTGAGAAGTTCCTGATGCAGAGAAAAGGGGGAAGGGCATTTCAGGTGGAGAAAATGCCCAAGCAAAGGCACAGAGCCAAGTAGGAATGTGGCGTTCGGGGGGCAGAAGACAAACTGAAATCTTATAGGATCAGAACCCAGTAAAAAGCCTTGAATCCCACGCTTCACCCAGACAGTGAGGAAGCATCGATAAAAAAAGAAAAAAAAAAGACATGACCCAATTCACGTTTAGAGAAACCACTTTTCAAGTTTAAATGATGACCTGGGGTGTGTCACAAGAGCTGCCAGGAGAGACAAAGAGCTGGACAAAGGAGACAGCAAAGGGCAGATGGGGGAGATGCAGGTGAAGGGAAACTGAGAGGTCACTGAGCTGGTCCAAACAGGAAATGGGCCCAGAAGGTGGAGAATGACAAGATAGCTCTTAGCCAGCCTAAGCCTTAGTTTCCTCATCTGAAAAATGGGTATAATAATTGCACCTACATGTCATTACTGGGGGCTGAATTAGGAGAGGCTGGCACACAGTAAGCCCTCTGTAAGTAATGCAAAAGAAGAAGGAAGCACACCCCAACCCCGACAAGCAATCAGGCACCACCCCTATCGATCCCTTACATATTTACTTGTTGCCTTACTCATAGTTAAGAGTTAAGATCCGAGTTAAGATCCTAAGTAACATCCAGGCATGTTCAAGTCCTCCTGATGGCTCAGCCATCTTCCTTCAACTCATTCCACACACTAGAGCCACCTCAAACACTTTTCTGATGGCGTAACTCTCTCCCCTGCTGAAAAATCGTCACTGGTTCTGTACTGCTTGACAAAGCACGTCTTACCTCCTTAACCCAGTGGTAAGCCTGTTGGTGGACTGCTGCTCCTCCTTTCCAGCTGTTTCACTCAGTTCCTGCACACGGCTCTGTATTCCCCCCAACACTGGGACTGCACCTCGCTCCCAGCCTGAGCTTAGGAGCCCGGCACGACACTGACCCTCTTCCTTCTCTCTCTCATCCCTTCAAGATCTTAATCAAATCGCACGCCCTTCACGGAGCCATCCCTGAGTCTCCACAGCCGGCACTGCTCACTCTCCCTCTCCACTCCCATGCCACCTGTTTGCACACCATGGATGTTCTGCTCTTTACCCTGGTTAACTGTACACAGGATGCAGCCCGTGTCTTATTCAACTTGGAATCATTCACAGTGCCTGCTTCAATGACTAATACACGGCATGCACGATAAAACTTGTTGAATGGATGAGTGAATGAATTTTTCAACTCGGTTCTCAAAGCTGGTAGTTAGGGTTGGTTAACAAATGCCATACGGTGTGCTTATCAAGAATTATGGAAGAAAGGAGAGGGAATGCGTATCAGCTGAGTCCCTAGCATGTGTTAGGCTTCACACGAGGCACGTGACGATGATGACGCAGCACTATCTAATGTATCGAGTACTTTTGTATAACACAAAATACATGCATGGAGTGCTTACCATGTGCTAGAAACTGGGCTAGCTGCTTCATAAAATTTTTTTCATTTAATACCACAATGCTGGAGGTAGGTGTTATTAACTCTCTCCATTTTACAGACAAAAAAACAGAAGTTACAGCATTCACACGAGGGCACGCCGCCTGCCTCCACACATTCTGCCTCACGCCACCTTACTCCCAAGTATTCTCATTTAATACATATTTTTAAAAAACACAAGTATTCGGGAAAAAAAAAAAAAAAAAAAAAAAAAAGGTACAGACATAACCTTGTTATTTATTGCACTTCACAGATACTGCAGTGTTTTTTTGTTTTGTTTTGTTTGTTTTTTTACAAATTGAAGGTTTGTGGCAACCTTGCATTGTCAGATGATGGTTAGCATGTTTTAGCAATAAAGTATTTTTAATTAGGCAAACATAACTTTCATATGCACTGAGAAACCAAAAAATTGGTATGACTGGCTTTCTTGCAGTGGTCTGGAACTGAACCCGCAATATCTCCAGGGTGAGTCCATAACAGCCTGGGATTCAGGTGGGGGAGAATCAGATGTGGATTACTGTGGACACAAGGACACTTTTAGAGATGACAGATATGTTCATTTTCTTGATCATGGTGATCATTTTGCAGGTTTATACAGATATCCAAACTCGCCAGATTTTACTTTTTGAATATGTGGAGCTTCTATTGTGTTAATAAAACTATAAAAAAATTTAAGTAGCATCATGTTTAAACAGTGCATCAAAACATCTGAAACAAAACTCCCTGAAAATTGTTGCATTTTTTTTGCTGTAAGTTTAAAAGTCATTTTAAAGTTTAATATCTGGCATTATCCACTGACAGCTGAGAGGAAACAAAACCTTGAGCACCTCTGGCAGCCTCAACTTGTTCTCCAAACGCAGTACTAACAGGTAAAGTGTGGAAAGAAGCCCATCACAAAGGATCATACACTGTGCGGTCGTATTTATATGAAGTTTCCAGAATAGGCAAATCCATAGACAGAAAATAGGTTAGTGATTTCCAGGGGCTGGAGAACTGGGGGGTGATGACTCAGGACACAGGGTTTCTTTTTGGGATAATAAAAACATATTAGATTGTAGTGACGGTTGCACAACTCTGAATGTACCAAAAAACTGTCACATTGTACACTTTAACCAGGTCAATTGTATAATACGGGAATTATATCTCAACAAAGCTGTTTTTTAAAAAAGGTAAAACGTCTGACAAGAGATCTGAATTAAGCAGTCACACTTTTCTTCAAGGTCCTTTCCTCATGCTATATTGTTTCTAATCCCATCCATCGCAAAAGAGTAGCTTATTTTAAAGAATTTGATCTCTAACACTGCTGGCCCATGAAACTCAAAGAAATAGTGCCTACAACTGAGATTCCAAAAAGAAAAAAATAGTTTTTTACTTTTTATCCTAATCAGAGTTTGAAAAAGTACGTAGAATGGGGAAATTCTTGTTTATTTACAGAAATCAAGCACCCACTTGGCATTTTTCTTTACTAGATCAAGATTTTTCTTGGTTGGTCCTCCTTTTTTAAAGCTACAAATGGGAAAATCCTCAAGCCTGTTATTAACCTGTACACTAGTTAATGTTTCACTTTTCTTGGGGAAAGGGAAAAATCCCAACATTTATTCAACCACTACTCTGCCAGATGCTTTAACTACATTGTCATCTAACTCTGTGAAGCAGATGTTACTGCCATTTCACAGAAAACCAGACCAAGGCAGAGGGTCACTAAGATACTTGCCAAGGTCATACAACAAGTAAGTGTCCAATCAGGAGTGGAATCAAGGCCTTCTGACTCTCAAGACCCTCTCTCTTCATTAAACCATAACTCTTTCCATGGCATAGATAATGTTAACTTCAAAACAATGAAACCCACATTCTTGTTACTATACTTATTAAGTATATGTTTCTGTACATGAATGAAAGATTTGACAAAAATCTGTTCAAACCATATTTTCTAAAAAAAAATCACTTTTAAAGAGGACTTGAGTTAATCCTTTTCTTCCAACTGAAAGTATCTTTGTGCTGTTTTAGGAAACTTTAATATCTGTACTGTGCAACTCATATTTAAGATTTAAATTAAAAATATTTCTTTTTCATATTTATTTTGACGATATAGGTGAACACTGAATAGAGATTGATTTTACCAAAATACCACCAATTCAATTAAATATGAATGCTAATGTTGTATATTTTTGCCGCACTATCCGTATTAGGAGTACAAGATGCATCAAAATGGCTTAATATTTTTAAACTCCTCCTTGATTATAAAAGAAAATGTGCTTTATAAAATATTTGGAAAATATAACATAAAGATAAGAAGAGTAGCCATCCATTATATCCATGTGCAGAGATTACAACCACTGTTAAACATTATGCTATTTTTATGCAGTTCTATTTTTATGCATGGTTAAGATCATAGGATATTCATATTTTCTACTCTTTTTTTAAATTTCATATTATGACATTTTCACCCATCACATAAAAAAGTGAAAACACATACTGATTTAAAAATGAAACAAATTCTTGAGGAAACCTGTCAGAAAGCAAAACAAAAAAATAAAAAGAAATGAAATACAGGGGAAATAAAGTTACAGAGGGTTGATCTAGGAGATCCAAAATATAATCAGTAGTTGTTTTACAAGGAAAAGATGGAGGGGAGGAAATTTTCAAGGAAATAGACAAGAAAATTTCCTAGAACTGAAGGCAACAGATATTTACATCTAAAGGGCCCACCAGGCATCGAGCATGATAAGTAAAGAACCACACATCCTGGTGAAACTTCAGAACATTGGTGCCAAAGAGATGATCCTCAGAGTTGCCACAGAGGAAATCAAGGTCCCACACAAAGGATCAAGAAATGGCACTGAACTTCTCTAAAAGCAATACTAAAAAGAAGGTCATGGAGGTAATGCTTTCAAATTCTGAGAGAAAACTGTTTCCAAACTAAAATTCCATTACCCACACTATCAATCAACAATGAGAATAAACTCAGCCTTAAAAAAGAACAAAATAATGCCATGTGCAGCATCATGGATGCAACCAGAGATTATCATACTAAGTGAAGCAAGTCAGAAAGAGAAAGACAAATACCATATGATATCCCTTATATGTGGAATCTAAAATATGGCACAAATGAACCTATCTACAAGACAGAAACAGACTCACATACATAGAGAACAGACCTGTGGTTACCAAAGGGTAGGGGGCAGGGGAGTGAAGGACTGGGAGTTTGGGGTTAGCAGATGTAAACTATTATATACAGGATGGATAAACAACAAGGTCCTACTGTAAAGCACAGGGAACTATATTCAGTATCATGTGATAAATCATAATGGAAAAGAATATAAGAAAAGAATGTCTCTTTGTGTATAAATGAGTCACTGCTGTACAGCAGAGATTGGCACAGCATTGTAAACCAACTATAATTCAATTTAGAATAAAGAGTGAGAATAAAGACATTTTAGACAAGCAAGGTCTCAAAAAACTGTCGTCCCGTGTACCCCCTCTCAGGAAGCTCGTTAAGAGTGCGCTCCACCAAAAGGAGAAAATATCCAAGAGGGGGAAGAGGTGGGACGCAGGAAACAGGGCCACAGTGAGGAGGGAAAGGGGCCCAGGAGGGCGGTGAAGGAGAACCCAGAAGGAAGCCACAGAGAGCCTGGAGGGCATCAGCCCAGATTGGAGCCTGGTGCTGAAAACCTCCTGAAGGTCTCCCCCTCGGGAAGATGGTCCTGAGAAGCCATGGGAAGGAGGGAAATGATCAGTCATAAATACATAGAAAGTTCAACAGACGAAAAAGGAGGGATCATTAACCTCAGAGGGAAAAGTATGTGAGACAGGAGACACGGCCATACTATATTACTTGGTTCCTCAATGAAAAATACTGACATAGTCACAATAATGTAAATAGTAAGGGGAAAGCTCAAGTAGAAGCACGGGAGAGATGGGGAGGGATACAGAGTGAGTTACATCTGATAGTAATGTGAAGGACCACAGAAAAACAAGCACTGCGTGATTCCACATATCTGAGGTATCTAAAATAGTCAAACTCATAGAACCAAAGAGTGGAATGGTGGTTGCCAGGGCTGGGGGGGAGAGGAACGTGGGGAGTTACTACCAGTGGGCACACAGCTTCACTTAAGCAAGATGCAGAAGCTCCAGGGATCTGCTGTACAACATGGTCCCTGCAGGCAACAATAATGCATTGTACACTGACAAATTTAAGAGGGTAGATCTCATGTTAAGTGTTCATACCACAACAAAAAGAAAAATATGAAGACAAACTCCAAAGGAAATAAAGGGGCCTGGGTGGCAGAGGCTGGTTAGGGGACTGGTATTTGTCTTATAAGCCCGTCGGTAATATGATTTTTTTAAAAAAACCTGTATACATGCATTTTTTTCCCTCGATAAAAATAAAAAAGCAACCTGCTGGCCTACTACAGTACAAATATAAAATAACTGGTACGGATCATTTTTTCAAAGGGCATCCTATTCTTCAATATCATACATTTAAAGAATGCGTGAGATTTTCAAAGTACTTTCATGTGTCACGCGAATCTCAAAACAATCCTCGTCACCGAAACTCTCTTATCCTAACTTCATAGATCCCTCCCCTCCACCCCCCGCCAAAAAAAGAGTTCCTTGATGGACAGGATTCCTGAGCCTGAGCCTGGTTCCCAGACTCCTGGTGTCCCACTTTTTCTACTAGGCCATGCTGTGCAGCCTCAGTCCCGTGTCTCTCTCCTACTCCAATATGACTGTCCCTCTCACTTCTACAGCAGTAACTGATAAGGACGGCCTCCTTCCACTAATGAAACTCGGAGGTGCCTGCCTCTCTCCCTCTTTGAAGTTCTCCAACCTCCTTTCTCCTAACTGTTGGCGACCATCATCAACACTAACAATCAGAGAAGGTCACTGAGCCACTGCGAGAGCACAAAGCACACGAACCACTTGAAGCCTGTGAGCAGACCCACTGCTCCAATGACCCAGAAAAGGCAAATATCAGGAACGAAGTACTGTTGTCTAACCAGGCAATGCAATTGTGTAGCTCTGCTAATAACCCATTTTCACTTTGTTTAGAGCTGTTCTATTATTTTATACTTTAATCACATGTTTTTTCCAGAACACTTTCATATTCATATACCTAAACATAACATACTACAATGATGTAAATTCCATTATATAGTCATCATAACCCTACATATATCATATTATCCTCTTCTTCCAAAACAATAATTTGAAGATCTGTATTATTAAACTCTAGCGTCCCAATATCTAATTAAAATAATTTCGAGAAATTTGATTAAATTCTGAACTGGCCTAACGATCTGAAGTAAGTATTCTTTACATAGTCTTTAAATTTTTTTAAATGAATAACTCTATCACACTTAGCAGTTCTTAAAAATTAATAATCTGGGCAACTTAAAGGGATAAAGTATGGACTTATAGTTATCTATGAAAATAAAAGAAGTCAACATGCATTTAATCTAGTTAGTTCTAGGCTTTTATTGGAAACAAGGAGAAACAAGATGTAGGTAAATGATAAGAAAATAAAAATTGGATTAAGACAAATGAGTCTTCTCTCTTACATGATGCCACATCTGTTTAAATGCATTCATAGCCTTCTTTTTGACATTTTCTAAAAAAAAACTGCCTTAAAAAAAAAAAAAGCTTAATAACGAACCAAAACAATTAATAAAATGGGAATAGGAACATACATATCAATAATTACCTTAAATGTAAATGGACTAAATGCTCCCACCAAAAGACACAGATTGGCTGAATGGATACAAAAACAAGACCCATATAGCTGCTGTCTACAAGAGACCCACTTCAGACCTAGAGACACATACAGACTGAAAGTAAGGGGATGGAAAAAGATATTCCATGCAAATGGAAACCAAAAGAAAGCTGGAGTAGCAATTCTCATATCAGACAAAATAGACTTTAAAATAAAGACTATTACAAGAGCAAAGAAGGACACTACATTTGTGAAGCAGAAACTAACACACCATTGTAAAGCAATTATACTTCAATAAAGATGTTAAAAAAAAAAAAAGAAACGGAACTTAAGAATTTATCAGTATACTGAATTATTATGATTTCTAGACTAGTCATTTAAAAAAAAAGAATACGTAGAAAGACTTATCATATACCTCGATAAAAAATCGCTTTTGCAGAAATGTTTCTCCCGGAATATTTATTCAAAAATTTAGCTCAATTTCAATCAAAATAACAAAAAAAATTTTTTTGAAATAAAAAAAATATTTATAAATTTCATCTGAAGAATAGGAAGGAAGAGCCAGAAGGTTTTTTTAAACCTAAATGAAAATGAGCACAGATATTAAATCAAATATTAAATTTATAAACATTAAAACAGTGTGATCTTGTTGCCAGAAAAGACAGCTCATTGGAACAGGATATTCCAAAACAGGTATACTGGCATATATACAAGTACATGAATATTGAATATAAGGTTGGAATTTCAAATCAAAGAGGAAATAGAAGATGATTTAATAAACAGTGTTGGAATTTAATAAATGGTGTTTATATCTGAGCTGGTTGTCTAAGACGTACATAGATATGTAAAGCACCCTATATGTACCAAACTAGATTCCATATGGATTAAATAATTAATTTTGAAAAGTGAAAAAAAACACCAAAATACAGGTGATGACGTATCTGATAGCTAGCAGAAATAGCCTTTTTAGGCACACAAAGGAAAAAATAATAAAATATTGGCATATTTGCATAAATATTAAAAACTTTTCTGTGTTAAAAAAAGTCCCCCTACCCCCTCAAAAAAAGAACATGATGAGCTGGAAACAAAACTTTGCAACATCTATGAGAAAGGATTAAAGTAGTTAAACATAAATAAATTCCTATATATCTGTAAGGAAAAAAAGTAACACTTCAATGGAAGAAAGGTCCAAGAATACTAGAAGATAATTCACAAAATAAGACCGCAAAAGCCTAAGTAACTTAAAAATGGTTTAGCCTGATTAGAAGTAAAAAAGAAATGTAAATTAAAGTGTCATCATCTTTCACCGTTCATCAGCAAAGGTCTTTTTTATTTTAATGACAAAGCTAATTGTTGGTTAGGAGTAGAGAAAAATAGATCCTCTCTCATACTTTTGGGGGGAGTGTAAACTGATGCCATATTTTTGGAGGACAACCTAACAATGAAGTATCAAGTGCCATAAGAAAAAAAAAAGCTTACACTTCATTAAAGAATGCAGTTCTCACCCTTTTCTGCCTTATTATTCCTCAAAGCACTAATCATCTTCCTTTTCTGCCTTATTATTCCTTTTCCTTCCTTTTCTGCCTTATTATTCCTCAAAGCACTAATCATCTTTCAATATTCCACATCATTTACTTGACTATTGTCTCTCTTCCAATAAACCTAACTTCCAAGGAGGCCAGGTTTCCTTTCTGCCTTGTTCATGGCTGTATCTCTTGCACCTACAACAGTGGAGTTTAAGAACCACTCATAAGCCACAATCACCCTGATACCAAAACCAGAAAACTATACTACAAAATAGAAAATTACAGGCCAATATCACTGAAAAACATAGTTGCAAAAATCCTCAACAAAATACTATCAAACTGAATCTAACAATCCATTAAAAACATCACTCAATATGATCAAGTGGTATTTATCCCAGGGATGCAAGGATCTTCAGTATCTGCAAATCAATCACTGTGATACACCACATAAACAAACTGAAGAATAAAAACCATATGATCATCTGAATAGATGCAGAAAACGTTTGACAAAATTCAACACCCATTTATGATAAAAACTCTCCAGAAAGTGGTCATAGAGGGAACTACCTAAACATAATAAAGGCCACATATGACAAACACACAGCTAACAGCATTCTCAACAGTAAAAGCTGAAAGCATTTCCCCCAAGATCAGGAAAAAGACAAGGATGTCCACTCTTGCCACTTTTATTCAACATAGTTTTCGAAGTCCTAACAACGGCAATGAGAAAAGAAAAAGAAATAAAAGGAATCCAAACTGGAAAAGAAGAAATACGACTGCCACTGTTTGCAGATGACATGATATCATATATAGGAAATCCTAAAGATGCTACCAGAAAACTACTAGAGCTCATCTATGAATTCAGTAAACTGCAGGATACAAAATTAATACACAGAAATTTCTTGCATTACTAATACTAAAAATGAAAGATCAGAAAGACAAATTAAAGAAATGATCACATTTACCATCGCATCAAAAAGAATAAACTACCTAGGAATAAACCAACCTAAGGAGGCTAAAGACCTGTACCCTAAAAACTATAAGATGTTGATGAAAGAAATCAAAAATGACATAAACAGATGGAAAAATATACCATGTTGTTGGATTAGAACCATCAGTAGTGTCAAAATCACTATAATACCAAAGACAATCTACAGATTCAATGCAATCACAATCAAATTGCCAATGGCATTTTTCACAGAACTTGAACAAAAATTTTTTTTTAATTTGTATGGAAACAAAAAAGACCGAGAATACAAAAACCAATCCTTAGAAAGAAAAACGGAGATGGATGAATCAGACTCCCTGACTTCAGACTATACTACAAAGTGACAGTCATCAAAAAAGTATGGTACTAGCACAAAAACAGAAACATAAATAAATAGAAGAGAAAAACCAGAAGTGAACTCACGCACCAATTAATCTACCAAAGGAGGCAAGACTATACAATGGAGAAAAGACAGTCACTTCAATAAGTGGTGCTGGGAAAACTGGAAAACTACATGTAAAAGAGTAAAACAAGAACATTCTCTAATACCATACATAAAAAAGAACTCAAGGGGCTTCCCTGGTGGTGCAGTGGTTGAGAGTCCACCTGCCGTTGCAGGGGACGCAGGTTCATGCCCTGGTCTGGGAGGATCCCACATGCTGTGGAGCGGCTGGGCCTGTGAGCCATGGCCGCTGAGCCTGCGCATCCGGAGCCTGTGCTCCGCAGCGGGATAGGCCACAACAGTGAGAGGCCCGCGTACCACAAAAAAAAAAGAAAAAAGAACTCAAAATAGATTAAAGACCTAAATGTGAGAACAGGCACTCTTAGACAAAAACACAGGCAGAATTGTTTGACAAAAATCAGAGCAGTATCTTTCTGGATCCACCGCCTAGAGTAATGAAAATAAACACAAAATAAAAAGGGGGATATAATAAAAGTTAAAAGCTTTTGCATAGCAAAGTAAATCATGAACAAAAAGACAATCCACAGAATGGAAGAAATATTTGCAAATGAAGTATGAACAAAGGATTAATCTCCAAATTATACAAAGAGCTCATGAAGCTATAAATCAAACAAATAAACAACCCAGTCAAAAACAGGGGAAGGGGCTTCCCTGGTGGCGCAGTGGTTGAGAGTCCACCTGCCAATGCACAGGACACGGGTTCGTGCCCCGGTCCAAGAAGATCCCACATGCCACAGAGCGGCTGGGCCCATGAGCCATGGCCGCTGAGCCTGCGTGTCCGGAGCCTGTGCTCTGCAACGGGAGAGGCCACGACAGTGAGAGGCCCGTGTACCACACACACACAAATAAAAAACGGGAAGAAGATCTAAATTTGACAATCTCCAAAGAACACATAGAGATGAACAAAAATCACATGAAAAGATGTTAAATCCCTAATTATTACAGACATGAAAATCAAAACTACAATGAGGTATCACATACTACCAGGCAAAATGACCATCATCCAAGGTCAATAAGCAATACATGCTAAAGAGAGCGTGGAGAAAAGGAAATCCTCCTAGGCTGTTGTGCAAATGTACCCCAGTAACAGCCACTATGGAGAACAATATAGAGGTTCCATAAAATATTAAATTTGAGGGACCACATGATCCAGCAATCCCACTACTAGGTGTATATCTGGAAAAAACATATTTGAAAAGACACATACACTACAAAATTCATTGCACCACTATTTAACATAGCAACGAAATGGAAGCAACCAAAATATCCACTGACAGAGGACTGGATAAAAAAGATGTGGAACATAAAAAGGTTATTACTCTGGGCTTCCCTGGTGGCGCAGTGGTTGAGAGTCCGCCTGCCGATGCAGGGGATGTGGGTTCGTGCCCCAGTCCGGGAAGATCCCACATGCCGCAGAGCAGCTGGGCCCGTGAGCCATGGCCGCTGAGCCTGCGCGTCTGCAGCCTGTGCTCCGCAGCGGGAGAGGCCACAACAGTGAGAGGCCCGCCTACCGCAAAAAAAAAAAAAAAGGTTATCACCCATAAAAAGAGTGAAATAATGCCTTTGCAGCAACATTGATGGACCTGAAGGTGACAATACTAAGTGAAATAGGCCAGACAGAAAAAGACAAATAGCATATATCACCTACAGGTGAGATCTAAAAATTGATACAAATAACCAAATTTACAAAACAGAAACAGTCGCGGACTTAGAAAACGAACATATGGTTACCAAAGGGGAAAGGTGGGGCTGGAGGGATACCTTAGGAGGTTGGGATTAACACCTGCATACTAATATCCATAAAATAGATCATCAACAAGTATCTACTGTCTAACACAGGGAACGCTACTCAACAATCTGAAAGAACTTATACAGGAAGGGTCCGAAAAAGAGTAGCTATGTGTCTCTGTTTACCTGAATCAAGCTGCTTAAAGCTAAAACAAACACAACATTGTAAAGCCACTATACTCCAATATAAACTAAATGTTAAATTAGGAAACAAAAGCAAAAACGAAATTCCTACAACATTCTCCTCGGGCCTTGGGACCCAGAGAGCTTCACATCCCTGGAGCCCCAGCAGCCTTGGTTTCCAAAGGCTGGATGTCATGGGGGTTAGGGAGCTGGGAAGGATATGCCAGCAAATGAGCTCTCCTTGGACCTGCAGTGCCTGATCCCTTCGGGATGGACCACAATCTCCAGATCCACGATGTACCTCTGACAGTAAGGCCAAGCCTAGTGCAGCCAAAGGATGGTGGACCCTCTGGGCCGGAAGAGCTCTGAAAAGTCACCTGGTCCCCATGTCTCCTGGTGCTGGGGTTCCCACCTCCAGCCTCCTTCCGCAGACTCACCCCACCTACTGATGCCAGCACCCTCAGCACAGCGCTTTGGCAGGGATTGGGATTTGTCCCAGGGGGAAAGGGAAGGGGGTGGAAGTATTGAGACACAAGTCCTTGGCTGTCTGTTCTGGCACATTCCACTCATTTAAAACGCAGCAGCAGGACTTTCCCTAAGCCTCTCATTGCCCGAGTAACCAGAGTTGGGCAACCAGAAATGCTGCTGCCTTGTTTCCTGGAATGACAACTCTAAACCAGTGCTTAAGGGTGAGCTGTGACAAAGCGAGAGAGAGGCATGGACATATATACACTACCAAACGTAAGGTAGATAGCTAGTGGGAAGCAGCCGCATAGCACAAGGAGATCAGCTCGGTGCTTTGTGACCACCTAGAGGGGTGGGGTAGGGAGGGTGGGAGGGAGGGAGACCCAAGAGGGAAGAGATATGGGAACATATGTATAGCTAATTCACTTTGTTATAAAGGAGAAACTAACACACCACTGTAAAGCAATTATACCCCAATAAAGATGTTAAAGTAAAAACAAAAAGAAACCAGTGCTTATGGGCACTTCACATTCACAAGGCCTATGAGGCTTAAATGAACAATGGCCTCTAGAAATGTAGTGTGGTAGGTGATCGGAAAGAGAATTGAAAACAGAGCGACTTTCAATAAGCCCATTTCAGGAGGTAAATTTTACTCACGAGGTTTTTTCTTGTTTTGTTTTGTTTTTTAAAGCACATGAAAAGATACTTAACATCACTCATTATCATAGCACATCAAAACTACAAGGAGGTATTACCTCGTACCAGTTACAGTGGCCATCATTAAAAAGTCAACAAACAGCAAATCCTCGAGAGTGAGTACAGAAAAGGAACGCTCCTATGCTGTTGGTGGGAACGTAAACTGGTAACAGCCACTATGCAGATCGGTATGAAGGTTCCTTAAAAAACTAAAATAAATCTACCATATGATCCAGCAATCCCACTCCTGGGCATATATCCAGAGAAAACCATACTTTGGAAAGACAAATGCATCCCAACGTTCACTGCAGGGCTATTTTCAATAGCCAAGTTGTGGAAGCCACGAAATTGTCCACCAGCAGACAAATGCATAAAGATGTGGTACATATATACAAGGTAATATTAGCCATAAAAAAGAATGAAACAACACCATTTGCAGCAACTGGCTGGACCCGGCAATGATCACATCAAGTGAAGTAGCCAGACACAGAAAGACAAATGTCATCTGATATAGCTCGAAGGTAGAGTCTAAGGTGAAAATGATACAAATGAACTTATTTGCAAAACAGAAATATACTCACAGACTTTGAACGCCAACTTATGGTTGCCGGGGGTGGGTGGAAACACGGCTGGTAGGGATAAATTAGGAGTTCACAATTAACATATACCCACTAGTATACAAAACAGATAATCAACAAGGACCTTCTGTTTAGCACAGAGAACTGTACTCATTATTTAGGTAATACCCTAAATGGGAAAAGAATTTGAAAAAGAATAGATACATGTGTATGTACAACTGAATCACTTAGCTGTGCATCTGAAACTAATACCACACTGTATATCAACTATACTCCAATATAAATAAAAATTAAAATAAAAAGCAAAGAAAAACAAAGAACTCCTGACTTTAAAAAAATAAAAAGAAAGCTTACACTTCATTAAAGAATTCAGCTCCCACCCCCCAACTTCCTTTTTCTGCCTCATTATTCCTCAAAGCACAAATCATCTTTCAGTATCCCACATCATTTTCTTATCTGTTTATTGTCTCTCTTCCATTAAACCGAAGGCCCAACGAAGCCCAGCTGTCTTTCTGCTTTTTTTTTTTTTTTTTGCGGTACACGGGCCTCTCACTGTTGTGGCCTCTCCCGTTGCGGAGCACAGGCTCCAGACATGCAGGCTCAGCGGCCATGGCTCATGGGCCCAGCTGCTCCTGGACTGGGGCACGAACCTGCGTCCCCTGCATCGGCAGGCGGACTCTCAACCACTGCGCCACCAGGGAAGCCCTTGTCTTTCTGCTTTTTCATGGCTCTCTCTCTAGCACCTAGAATAGTGGAGTTTAAGAACAACTGGCCTGGTGAGTTCTCAGAAATTGAACCCAGTTTCTTCAATATCTCCAAATCATCAGAGTTCAGAGATGTATTTCCGCCTTCATGTAGTCACTCACTTTCCTGTTTGAAATGAAAGAAAACTAAAGACACCATTACTACCACTGTATTTTTAGAAACTGTGGCCCAAAAACCAGGAAGGAATTTTTACCGAACAGGTAACCTACCCATCTTGGCCTCCTACCCTAAACCCTTCTTCTCACAGCTTGACTCCATGTTTCTCTTCATACCAGGTTCTCCAGAAGACATAAAATTTTCTTGTTCCTCCCATCCACAAAGTTGAAACATACACTAAGGTTTTATCTATTAATATCCTGACTCATTCTTAAACAGTGCTGAGAAAATATTATTCATGTTACTCAATTCTGTTAACTAGGATTAATACTATGAACATTCTTTAGCATCAAAGTGACAATATGGGTTTTTTGGGTTTTTTTAAATCTCACATCCTTTAAAGAAAAATGGACACATTTACTAAGGTAAACGATCTAACACCACCACCACCGACCCACTCCCCAGCCTCCTGCCTTACTGCAGATCAACGCTTCAGGGATACCTCCACTCTTTTCATCCCACCCACTTCCAATGTCTACTAGTTCCTCATCTCTCAGTTCCCCACAAGGCCTGGCAGGACAGGGGTTGTTGGAAAAGAGAGGCCAAGCGGGGTAGGAGGTGTAGAGGGGCAAGAAACTAAGAAAGGAGGAAAACAGCTACTGCCATTGGGAGCCACCGACTCCCTGCTGAGTTAAATCTCACTCATCTCATAAACCATAGGCCAAAGGTTAATAGTCTCATCCTAAGTATAACTAGCATATTGAAAGCCCAGTATAACCTATTCCCAATTTTTAAAGGAGTGGAAGGTTATCTGACAACTTCTTTTATAACTTTAGCAGCTTTTTCCAAGGATGAAGAGCCAAGCGCTCCAGGCTTAACCCTTATAATTCATATTCCAAAACACAGGTTACTATTTTCTAGAACATGCCATGCACTTTCTCTCCTCTGTGACCTTCCCCACGCCCATCATCCACCTGGAAAACCACTGCCAAATAGTTTTTATCTTTCTAGGCCCAGCTCAAATATCATCTCCTCTGTAAAGCCATTTCCAATCCCACGAGTCAGAATTAATTGCGTCCTTTCCTATATTTTTAAGACATCCGTTCCTACTTCTAGTTGCCACCAGATCAGGGCTGGTTATTCACACATGTACTCTGCTGCTCAACTGTGAACTCGAAGGCACCTTATTCATGTCATCTCCCCAGAACCTTACCATACAAAAGGGCTCAATTAGCTAACTGGAGCGTCATAATACAATTCACAGCAACGTTAAGTAATACATATATTAAGAGCAAATGCGCAGCACTCAGAAAGCCAAATGCTACCTCTTTGGAGCATGGAACGCTGCTGTGATCTTTTTCCATCATCAGCCATCTGAGAACATTTGGAATAGAGGGATTTTTCCACGTTGGCCAAGGGTTAACAAATCTCCCATCCTTTCCTTTCTTTGATTTAGTTACATCTTCTTCTAGTCTGTAATCCAGTTTGAAACTCTTCCTGGAAAACCTAGAAGAATCACTTCCTCCAGAATTCTGTGAATTTTGGCGCTTTCTTACTGCTTCTTTAGGATATTGGCAAATTGTCCTCAGGGACTGGTTGCTTTCATTTTCATCCATGTCCTTTCCTGAAGAGCTAAAAAAAGGGGGAGGGGGAATATACTGAGTTTAACATACAGACATTAAAACATACACATAGTATTATTTCTTAACCAATAAAAATTTCCTCAAACTTATAACAATGTCTCTATTAGGCTCAAACTTTCTTCCTGCAAAATACAATTTTAGAATCCAGTATTACTGCTTGCTAAATAGAAAAGGTGTTTGCTTTACTTATTACTGCCAAACCTTTAAAAAATTCCTTATGTGGGGCTTCCCTGGTGGCGCGGTGGTTGAGAGTCCGCCTGCCGAGGCAGGGTACACGGGTTCCTGCCCCGGTCTGGGAAGATTCCACATGCCGCAGAGCGGCTGGGCCCGTGAGCCATGGCCGCTGAGCCTGCGCGTCTGGAGCCTGTGCTCCTCAACGGGAGAGACCACAACAGTGAGTAGGCCCGCGTACCACAAAACAAACAAACAAAAAAATTCCTTATGTGCTATAATTCAAAACAAATCTACTCTACTAGCCAGCATTTAAACATGAAAATTTTCCATTTCAATGACATTCTGTAGAAAAAAGCACCTTCATGAATCTGTAATACTTTTATACCTTCATTTTAAAGTATTATTGTTAACATAATAAGAAGGATCGTCTTAGCTCCTCCAAGATACTTCAGTAATTCAAATGACTTACATATAACCCCATTAGGCCTAGTTATTTTTACTTTGTAGACAATCTGTTACTAATGCTCCCCAAAAAGTACAATGAATCCAAATCCCCAGGAAGGAGATACACATTAGTTGAGAAACATTTCAACAATGTATTTAAGTGGTTAACAATACAAATTTGAATTAACTCAGATGTAGAACTGCACATGTAACCTAGCTCTGTAACCTTAGGCAAGTGTCCTATCCTCTCTGTGCCTTGATTTCTTCATCTGTAAAATGGAGATAATACTACCTGCCTCCAAAGGGTTATTGAGAGAGGACTGAAAAAGCATATGCAAGTAAAGCACTTAGAACATGTATGTAAAATGTATATAGCAAATGTAACATACATGTATGCACATAGTCACATGCATCATATACATCAGCTCAACAAACGTGAGGGGTTGCAGCTGCCCTTTTCTTTACTGCTCCTACGCCCACGTACACCACTTAACTCAAGGCACTGAAATCCTTGCTTTTGAACTATACAGGATTCCAGACACATGAAAGTGAGAAACAGTGCAGTAAGAATATACATTCTTCTTCCATGAATTTCATCTCTTTCCTATTCTGTTAAACAAACGTTTGCTTTCTGTTTAGTTTAAGTGTATTGTGTATACACAATACACAATACTCTTTATAACCCCAAGAAAAATAAGCACAATAACAGAGAAACAAGTATTATTTTTTGACTACAGTGCTGTTTAAATAGAAATATTACCCAGGAAGAAAGGGAAATAACTCAAACCCCAGGATGAGGTACACATACACATACACTCAACCAGAACTTTTTTCCCCCCAAAACTTTCTGGAGTAAATAGTCTATGATCTGGAGAAAAACAGGTGTTAAGAAACCACAGCTCACGGAAGCTGAAGCACCCACTGCTGCTCAGGCACAGCTGTTAGTGGGACAGCCTGACAGCTAAGGCAGTCTAACCAGTTTTATGTCTTGGGCAAATGACTTTACCTTTCTAGTCCTCAATTGTCTCATCTATAAAATATCTACTTATCTCAAGCGGGGTTTCAAAGGATTCAAGGACATAATAATGTACATAAAATGCTTGCCACTCACCCAAGGGCTAATTCTTTTTTCCCTAAACCATCTAAATTCTTTAAATTTTATTAGAAAGCAATGGATCTGGGAGAGTTACCTCAGTTCCTCTTACAGAATGGCTTTACCTGGGTCATAATTACAGGCCGAGGCCTTTACAAAGGGCAGAAACACAAGATCAGCCATTTAAACCTTAGTTCACTTAACAGATGAAAATACACAGGTTTAGAGAGTTTAAGTCACTTCTGGACAAGATAATGTCCGATGGCAGAGCTGACCTCACGCCACCTCTTGTGATGATAAACAGTTTGTGAGTGTTTGCATTCGTTACACACAGACATAAATATTCATATACATATAAACACACATATGTAATAATTCTACCAAATATATAATAAAGTATTGGCTCATTGTTTAAACAATCAAGAAATAAGGGGGAAAAAAGAAAAGGGCACTCTGATTCAAAACCACACAAAAAAGTCAATGCAGGGTTTTCAGACAACATCTAGTTGTCTAGTGTACGTGGGACATAAGAAGCAAGAGAGGCTTGTGAGAGTCAAGGTGGATACCCCAGCCGCAACACACACAAAATCCAGACTTCAGGAGTGAGCTTTTTACAGGCAAATCTGACTTTTAAAAAAAAAGAGGGGGGGAACCCCAGAGGATGCCCTTTACTCTCAGAATGAGGGCAAAGGTCAGTAAGATGGTCCATGAGGGTGTGTATTTCTGGCCCCGCCCACACTCTCCTCTGTTCCAAACACAGGCCCTTCGTCTATTTCTTCAAATGCATCATGCTCCCGCCTCAGGGCCACCTTGCCATCATCACAGGGCTTTTGCACATGATTTTTTAAAATATCCTTGGGGTGGCAGGAGGGAGTAGCAATATGGACATCGATACAGGATTATGTATGACCACAAAATTTGTTCGAAACAACACAAAATGCTGGCACTATGATGCACCATTTCACACTATGCACTAAGTGTGAGATGATGGGAAGGAACCAGAAAGACATAACCTAAACTGTGACAACCCGGACTCATTCTTTTGGAGGAAAAGTACTAGAACTCTGGCTGGTGAATGTGCACAATGATGGGCTCTGTCAACAGGTGGTCCCGTGACCAAGGGAGCATCAGCTCGTGGAGACGTACCAAGCCCGCCTGAGGGCTGGGTCATGAGAAGACTCCGCATCAAACATCACTCTTCTGGTCACTCCGTAGTGGATACAGCAATAATCTCACAAAGGTCATCCTTAAATACCAAAGATAAAATGACAGGAAAACTAGAACTAAGGAAGACTGGATCCTGCTACGTTAACTAGCTTTCAGCTTTGCAGATTCAGAAAACATGTCTAGCTTAACATATCAAGGCTGGAGTTTCCTTATTTAAATGTGGCAGATTTCCCAATTATTTCTTGTTATATGTCTGTCTCCAAAGTTAACAACGTTAAATGAAAATGCTGCCTTGACTTCAGGCCAACACTAAGCGCGAGGGGAGGGGCATACTCATGAGTACATGTACACTATCAACAAACTGTGTTTCAAAAGGAGGTTCAGGGCTTCGCTGGTGGCGCAGTTGTTGAGAGTCCGCCTGCCAATGCAGGGAACACGGGTTCGTGCCCCGGTTCGGGAAGATCCCACATGCCGCGGAGCGGCTGGGCCCGTGAGCCATGGCCGCTGAGCCTGCGCGTCCGGAGCACAGGCTCCGCAACGGGAGAGGCCACAACAGTGAGAGGCCCGCGTACCAAAAAAAAAAAAAAAAAAAACAAAAAAACAAAAAAGGAGGTTCAAAACTTGATGAAGATCTTTACGTTATACTGATTTTCATCCAATTTAAGACACCATGAACTTGTAAGGCAGTTACTTTATGTGCCACTAAGTTAAAATGTTATCAACTCTAATTATGTCATGCACTGTATGATTCATCCTGACATGGACGGTGTTAAAACCGGAATGTCTTAAAACTGATGAAATACACCATTTTATAGTGTGCTCCTAGGTACTATATATTAAGTTTATGTTTGCTTTGCTTTCCTTTAGCTTTTTAGCAAAACTGGTTCAGTCAATAAACTGAGTTAAAAATGAAATTCACGGAAAAACAAAGCAGTATTTTCTTTGCCGATGCATGTTGTGCATGTAACTCCCACAGAACATTCTCTCTTATTTATTATCCAGTGTACTTCCCATGCTTGGGACATATCTGCCCTCCCATCAGTCTCCTAAATGCCGGTGGGGTTAACACCATTCTCAAGGAAATCTGTACTGCATGCGAAGGGAGGGGAGGACAGTTTAATTTTAACCTGCAAAGCCCTGTGCAGACATTTCAATGAACTGAAATAGTTTCATTAGCTATGTAATCTAGCAGTGTATTAAGACGACCCTTCTTTACTAAAGATAGGAGAGCAAATATAAAATTGTTAATTCATAGGCAGGAGACAAGATGGCGGAGCAGAAGGACTTGAGCTCATCTCCTCTCACGAACACAGCAAAATCACAACTAACTGCTGAACCACCACTGACAAAAAGACTCGAACCTACAAAAAAAGATATTCTACACCCCAAGACAAAGAAGAAGCCACAACAAGACGGTAGGAGGGGTGCTTTCACAATATAATCAAATCCCATACCCGCCAGGTGGGCAACCCACAAACTGGAAAATTACTATATCACAGAGGGTCTTCAAAAGAAGAGAGAGCTCTAAGCCCCATGTCGGGCTCCCCAGCCTGGGGGTCTGGCATTGGCAGGAGGAGCCCCCAGAGCATCTGGCTTTGAAGGCCAGTGGGGCTTGAGTGCAGGAACCACACAGTCCCGGGGGAAACAGACTCTACTCTTCAAGGGTGCACACATGGTTTCATGTGCACTGGGACCCAGGGCAAAGCAGTGAGTCCATAGAAGCCTGGGCCAGACCTACCTGCGGGTCTTGGAGGGTATCCTGGGGAGACGGGGTCGGCTGTGGCTCACTGTGAGGGCAAGGACACTGGTGACGGAGGCCCCAGGAAGTATTCAACAGCATGGGCTGCCGTGGAGGTCGCCATTTTGGCACAGAGACCCGGCCCCAGCAACAGCCTGCAGGATCCAGCGCTGGGACGCCTCAGGCCAAACAACCAATAGGGTGGGAACACAGCCCCACCCATCAGCAGACAGGCTGCTTAAGGTCGTCCTGACCCCACAGCCGCCTATAAACACACCCCTTGACACGGCCCTGCCCCCCAGAGAGACAAGACCCAGCTCCACCCACCAGCAGGCAGGTACCAGTCTCTCCCACCAGGAAGCCTGCACAAGACCCTGGACCAACTTCACCCACCAGGGGGCAGACGCCAGAAGCAAGAAGAAATACCATCCAGATCATCCAGACAGAAAATCAATAAGGAATCAGAGGGCTTAAATGACACTGTCGACCAATGGACTTAATTGATACTTATAGAACATTCCATCCAAATGCAGCAGAATACACATTCTTGAGTGCACATGGACCATTCTCCAGGACTGATCCCATGCTGGGCCACAAAGTGAGCCTCAGTAAATCTAAGAAAATTGAAATCATATCAAGCATCTTCTCTGACCACAACGCTATGAGATTAGAAACTAATCACAAAGAAAGAAAACTAAAAAAACACGTGGAGGCTAACCAATAACACGTTTAGTAACACGTTGTTACTAAACAACCAATGGATCACTGAGGAAATCAAAAAATACCTACCTAGAGACAAATGACAGTGAAAACATGATGATTCAAAACCTATGCGACATAGCAAAAGCAGTTCTAAGAGGGAAGTTATAGCAATACAGTCTTACCTCAGGAAACAAGAAAAATCTCAAATAACCTAACCTTACACCTAAAGCAACTAGAGAAAGAAGAATAAAACCCAAAGTTAGCAGAAGGAAAGAAATCATAAAGATCAGAGCAGAAATAAATAAAATAGAGACAAATAAAAGAACAGAAAAAAGAATTTGAAGCTGGTTCTTTGAAAAGATAAACAAAATAGATAAACCTTTAGCCAGACTCACCAAGAAAAAAAGGGAGAGGGCTCAAATCAATAAAATTAGAAATGAAAAAGGAGGGACTTCCCTGGTGGTCCAGTGGTTAAGACTCCATGCTCCCAATGCAGGGGGCACGGGTTCAATCCCTGATCAGGGAACTAAGATCCCGCATGCTGCATGGTGCAGCCAAAAAAGAAAAAGAAGTGAAAAAGGAGAAGTTACAATGGACACTACAGAAATACAAAGAATCATAAGAGACTACTGCAAGCAACTATATGCCAACTATAAGCCAAACCAAAAAAAAAGGAACCACACTCAGTAATAACTGACATTGTCTATAATAACCCACAGCAGCCTGTACATCATGAGTGCTCAATAACTATTTACTGACTGAATAAATGAACAGGAGCTTAAATCCTAATCACTCTTCACTGAGACAGAGTTAATTGTTTCTGAGAGAATCTGCTGGGAAAAAAATTACAGGAGAAGCAAAAGTAACCAAAGGACAATGAGACAAAATTCAACAAAGGGCATTCCCTCTAAGTCTACTAATTATGGAGATAAAAATTGAAAAATCTTAGGGAATACTTCAGTAGTTGAATTCTATGGTGGTAAAGTGGTGACAAAGTGGTAGAGACCAGAAGATGCCTAGCATGAAATCTAATCCCCCTTTTCTCCTCAGTAACAGAACACCAGTTTTACTTAGGGTAGCTATGCACCAGTTAATGACTACATTTCCACACCTTCCAGCTAGGGATGGCCGATGCAATCGAAGCAGAACTCTTATATAGGAAAGGGAGGCATTCTGGATTCTTCCTGCGTCCTGCTGCCTGGAGCCATTTTGAGCCATGAGTATCATGGCCACTTGTAGGAATGGCATAGACGACTAGGACTTCAGACAGGTCACGTACCAAGCCTGGACCTCGCGACTCTGGACCTCCCCAAACTAATCCTAACTGATACAATGACCATAACTTGGAAGTTTAGGGACGCTATAAAAACACACAAAGTAACTATCCAAAAACAGAGCCTTCCTAATCCAAACATGGGTACACAGAGCAGCACACATGACTACTATAAGTATATCGTTTATTGAGCACTTATATGTGTCAGACATTTTATACATTCATTCTCATTTAATCCTCACAACATTCCCTCAAGGTAGATAGATATTATCCTCACGTCACACGTGACATACCAGAGGTTCACAGAGGTTAATAGTTTACCTGAAGTCAAAAAGCTGGTAACAGTTGGACCTGGAAATCCAACCCAAGTTGATCAGACTCCAAAATCCATGCTCTTTCCACTAATCATGTTCAATATGCACAGAAAATCCAATAAATTTATCTTAAACAGATACCTAGGTTCTAAAGTTAGTTGCATACAGCCAACAGTATGGTCAAGGCTAGCCTTTCTTGCTTTCAACAATGTCTTTATTCTCCAATGTCTCTTTTATCCCCTCTCAAAGTAAAAAGCACTTAGTAGACACTCAATAAATACCAGTTCCCTTATTTTTCTTTTTATAAATGTACTTATTTATTTATTTATTTATTTATTTTGGCTGTGTTGGGTCTTCGTTGTGGCGAGCGGGGGCTACTCTTCATTGCGGTGCGTGGGCTTCTCATCGCAGTGGCTTCTCTTGTTGCAGAGCACAGGCTCTAGGCGCGCGGCATTCAGTAGTTGTGGCTCGTGGGCTTCTAGAGTCAGGCGCAGTAGTTGTGGCGCACAGGCTTAGTTGCTCCGGGGTATGTGGGATCTTCCCAGACCAGGGCTTGAACCTGTGTCCCCTGCATTGGCAGGTGGATTCTTAACCACTGCGCCACCAGGGAAGCCCTATAATTGCCCTTTTAATATCACACGGCGATTTCAAATGATGTAACTATCGTATTTAATTGCTAAATTATTTTCGTTTAAAATTACAAGTCCAATGAAGAGACACTTTCAGGTAAGAGGATCAACACCTCGGGGCTTTCCCAGTTTTAGCACTGAAAGTCCTATATCCTGGGAATGCCCTCAGTTCTGGGAAAACCTGAAAGACTGATCACTCTGCAGCCTCAGGGTACCATATATATGCATAGTAATGCCTTCAACAAAATGTATTAAAATGTGGGCAGTGTATACTAAATTGGAGATGAGCTTTATTATAAAGTATGATTTTAAGATATTTGGGCAGCTAAGCAAAAAGAAATTATAAAGCTCTACATAATCATGCTTAACTGAGAGAATGTTGCCGAGAACATCAGACGTTTATGTCAAATTCTTCTGTGATGATATTCGATACGCGCTCCAGCATTCACATTCACCCAGTTAAAACATGGGCTCCGAAAGGCACGCATACATTTACACACGATGGACAGTTTGTCTACATATGAAATTGACACACTATATGAGGAAAGAATAAGAAAGGAATGGACTTTCAAGTAAGAATTTTTTTTTTTTTTTTTTT
>NW_020172463.1:485817-534027 GCF_003031525.2 Neophocaena asiaeorientalis asiaeorientalis | reverse complement strand
TTTTTTTTGTGGTACGCGGGCCTCTCACTGTTTTGGCCTCTCCCGCCGCGGAGCACAGGCTCCGGACGCGCAGGCCCAGCGGCCATGGCTCACGGGCCCAGCCGCTCCGCGGCAAGTGGAATCCTCCCAGGCCGGGGCACGAACCCGCGTCCCCTGCATCGGCAGGCGGACTCCCAACCACTGCGCCACCAGGGAAGCCCTCAAGTAAGAATTTTAAAGTACGAACGGTCCCCGACTTACAATGGTCCAACTTATGATTTTTTGACTTTACAATGATGCAAAAGCGATACGCATTCAGTAGAAACACTACTTCGAACTGTGAATTTCGATCTTTTCCCGGGCTAGTAATATGTGGACCAAAAGATACTCTCTTCCCTTGTTGGGCAGAGGCAGCAAGTCACAGCTCCCAGTGGGTGACTGGGGTCGCTGGCTAGCAATCACCAGGGTAAACAACCCATACACTTACAACCACTCTGTTTTTCACTTTTACTATAGTATTCAATAAAGTACATGGGATATACAACACTTTCCTATAAAACAGGCTTTGTGTCAGACTGTAGACTAATGTAAGTGTTCAGAGCATGTTTAAAGTAGGCTAAGCTATGATGTCCGATAGATTAGGTGTATTAAATGCATTTTCAAATTATGATATTTTCAACTTCAGTCATGTTTATGAAGATGTAACCCCATCGTAAGTCAGGAAGATCTGTACCTCATCTCTGTGAAATGGTGGAAACATTTAATTTTGACGTTTCACTTCTGTGGCATCATGAGAGGCTAAAAACTCTTCCAAGAGTAGAAATACGAGAGACTTCCCTAGTGGCACAGTAGTTAAGAATCTGCCTGCCAGTGCAGGGGACACAGGTTCGAGCCCTCGTCCGGGAAGATCCCACATGCAGCAGAGCAACTAAGCCCCTGTCCCACAACTACTGAGCCTGTGCTCTAGAGCCCACAAGCCACAACTACTGAAGCCAGCGCGCCCTAGAGCCCGTATAAAAAAAAAAAAAAAAAAAAAAAAAAAAAAAGTAGAAACAGGAAATCTGTAAGTTAAGGGGTTGGACCAGCCGCATACGAAGGTCCTTTCTAACTTGAACACTCCATGACCCAAGTCATCATACTGTGACCCCTTTCTTTTACAGGAGAAGCAAGTCAGGGCAGAGAGGTACATGGCACTCCAAGGGTCCAGCTCTGTCTGGTGATGGAGCCTGGACTGCTGATTACCCATATTCTCACCTGAATTATGCCTAGAAACACTTAGAACCAACAGAGCATGTGGTCAGCATGGGGAGATAAATGATACATTTCACCTCATGGTGGGTATTTCACTTAGGTTAGCTCATAAACAGATAAACTAGCCTCAAGTTTAAAAAAGAACTGCGAGCTCAGAAATTCTTTAAACCATCATTAGTTACTTCAACCACAGAATAGCACAATACAGATAGTAGTACTTTGCATTAACTCTCTAAAGAAGCCAAAGGAATGAACACAGTAACTTGAAAAGAAAACGAACATCTTTGTAGTTTGAAAGACCTTCAAAATACAGAAAACAACTTTCAAAACAAATTATTGCTGTCATCCAGTTTTCCTAGCAACAGGATCTTTTGTAAGCAAATCAAGTGTCTGCCCATTTTAAGGGGTGCCAGAACAATGAGGAAGCTTGGTTTTTCTATATTCTGACCATTTCATTCTTATAACTGAGAGAGATTACAGAGGAGCACGCAAGTCTACAGGCATTTTTTACTGTCCCTTAAATCTGGGAAGGCCCTCAAATTAGATAAACAGGAAAATCTACTGCCCCCAAGGGGAAAGGTGAATTGTTCTAGGTAGCAGGCGTATACTGAGTTGATTTTCAATCATTTCTGAATTTATGCTGATCCATCTAGATGTCAGCCCTGTGCCCCCATAGCCAATGGTACTTACTATTCACACCCAACAGGTTTAGGGCTGCAACTATGGCTGTGATGCTGACCAAAGTTTGCTGATCCCAACCACTATTACCTTGGCTTCAGTTGGTACCACCCCCTTTCTAATAAGCAGCAGCTGTGTATACACGTATTGGGCCAAAGACCAGGGCTATTGTGCTAAGGAACCCTGGGTAAATTACTAAAATCTCCCAGGCTCTCAGTTTCCTGTTTCCCTCATAGGTGGAAGGGCATTAATAATCTCACATATTGTACGTCTCTAAAACCAAAGTAAATATAAATATATACAAGAATACTTGAAAGAGCTTTGTAAATTATAAAGTTATAATACATTATTTAACCAGCTGAGTTGGCAAAAGACTATCTCTGACATAACAAGACTGCCCCTGGGGATATATGAGTTCATACATAATCTGTCAGAAAAGTCTGTTAATAAAATATTTACTTTGTTATAAGGTAGAAACTAACAAACCATTGTAAAGCAATTATACTCCAATAAAGATGTTAAAAATAAAGTATTAAAAAAATTTAAATACACAATAAATGCTTATTAAATTCAAGACAAGTCAATGAAAGCACTATAGATATAGATAGGTAGAATTTTTCGGTATTCTAGCAGTTAGAATAGCACATTACTTGACTCTCATGCTGGAAATCACATGGGTGATTTTTTAATGCCAGTTTTACATATGCCCTCACAGGCCTTCAGGATAAAGGTGCTCGTTAACCATTAATTATGTGCTCAATCCATTTCCCTAGTAATACTTCAACGAAAACATTTTTTATTTGTATGCATTTCAATCTAAAATGCCCAGATCAACACAGTCCTTCAGCTGCAGCCATATTCTAATTTACAAAAAAAGAGCAGAATGGAATGGAAAAACCCACTATATCTGTTAGGTAGTTAGACATTAGCAGCAAGGAGGTGACAGTGGCGAAAAGAGGGGACTAGTGGAATTACACCCCGACCATCTGACGACCCTCCCCTGACTCCACCCAGAACGGGGAAAACTATGGTCGTGTGGCGAGCAATTTATCCTGATAAAGAGGGAGCACAGTAACACAAGGGGACTTCCCCGGGCTGTGCGTGCCCAGACTAGACAGGCGTGTAACCTAGATAGAGTAAACCAAACTCATTATACCATCATTATAATAAAATCTGCAGGTGGTTTTGCCATTCCCCTTGGGCTCTTCTTAGCGAATCAAGGGTAAGGGCATGCGCAATAAGGAACTTGTTACCGAGCTCGGGGCTGTCAATCAAATAATGACCTCCTGTCACTCACCCACGATTGCGCCCCGCCTCCTCGCAGAGCGCTCCTTATAAACACCCTTAAGCCTGCACAGGAGCTCCTGGCTTCACTTCTTAGAAACAGCCCGCTCTCCCTCTGAGAGTGTAATTATGCTTTAATAAAACTCTGCTTTGTGCTTAAGCCCTAAGTGGTAGTCTGCAATTCTTTGCATGCTATCACAAGGACCGAGATTGCTGGTCCGGGTCTTCCGGTGACCTCCTCGGTTGAAGCTATTTTGACACTACCCACGCCAACCCGGTAACATAACTACAGCTATCTACCACTACAATGAAAAAGCAGAATAAAACAACAAAATTAAAGGCAAATAAGTACTTTGTCAAACACGGACAACATGTTCTTAAAAATTTCCCCAATTTCCCAAGCTCACTAATACTCAAAGTAACATAATACCCTTTTCATACAGGATGACTGTATCATCTAAAGCATAACCAAAACCCAAACCCGATGACAGAATGCTTATATTAAAATATCAGTCAGTTGTAATTGACTAATTTAAAAATTAAATTTTGCAATATGAAATCTGTACAATATAATTTGAAATTGTGAAGGAAAATAAGAGTATGAGAAATACACTACTTTCATCCCTTGGAGACATGAAATTCTTGCAGCAGGAAAGCCTGCAGAATGTAATGAAATAAAATCTGAAAATTGCGACAGTATCTTCAGTTAACTTAAAACAGTTTGAATTGAAATCAATATCTCTCTTACATTTTAAACAGGCCCTAAATTTCTTCTCCAGCAGATCTAAATTTTCTTGCAACAAAATCAGACTACTGTGGGAAATAGGTAATCTTTTTAAAGATTACATAACTTCTTTCTAAATGATATCGACGTCTGCGGCTAAATCAAAACCAGTGAAACTGAAAATAGAAATGGAACTGCTAGATATCCATTCTTAACAAAGATGGAAATTATTTCTTAATTTCCAGAGAGCTGTATCTCAGGAATGACTTTCTCAATAACTTAATTAGAATTATCAAATAGCAAACACTTGATGCTAATTAGCCAAAGTAAACCAGGTGAGTCATATTACAACATATATAGAACAACTGCAGTAAAGACAAGGCCGAAAACCTAGCTACTTTTTGAAGGTTAACTTTTCTCATACTCAATATTTTCCAGGTTCAACTGAGATGTGATGCATCTCAGACTCAGGAGCCTGTATAAGCGTATTTATCTCAACTACCAGGATTACAGCTGAAAAATAAAAAAACTATCTGAATACCTGGTCTGAAAAGCCTGCAATAATATTCAATTTGAGAAACAAACGACCACCGAACAGAAAACTCAAGAAAGCGCCGGCTTCCACCACCTCGCCGCACCTTGCTCCAATCTTTCGCTCTTCATTTCCATTCCATGGTTAGTTTTCAAGATAAAACGGGAGAAACCTGGTGGAACGGATTTTTAGAAATAAATACTACAGGTGAAGCAGAAATAAATTGCTCCAAGGAATTTGTCCACCCACTCATTTACATACAACCAAAAAATACACCCACATGTATTCCAATCGGTGAAGATGCAACCTCGTGATTTGCAGAGGAGACTGGACTTATAACAAATCCCAGAGACGGCTACTCTCCCAATCGAAAAAAATCATGTGGCTCTTCATCCAGGCAGCCTCAGAGATGCGGGCTCCGCACCTCGTGAGGTGCAGAAATTCAAACGAATCCCTGCCACTCACAAGTGCAGCATCTCCGGGATGAGGCAGGGCTCGGGAGCAGGGACCCACCCACATTCCACTCTACTCCCGGAAGAGTCCAAGCAGCCCCAAGCTGGGGAGGGCGGACCGTTCCACCCAGAGACCGAGAGGAAGCAAGCGGAGCCGGGCGAAGAAAAGGCGCTGGAGGGGAGGGGGGGCAGGGAGGCAGGGAAGCGGGCACGGAGCGTGGGCTCACCTGACGCGATGGTCGGTCAGGCGCGCGCGGCGCCGCCGCCTCTGCTGCTGCTGTTCGGCCACGGGCCACAGCGCCCCCGGACACAGCGCCCCAGCGCAGCGGAAGGGGCGACGGTGGCCGGCGCCCGGGTTCCTCCGCCCCCGGCTCCGCAGCGCCGGCTCCGCCGAAGGCGTTAACAACTGCAGGCAGCGCCTCAGCGCTCGCCGCCTCACCATCCGGGGGGCGAGCCGGCGCCGCATCCGAGGCCCACTGGGCGCCCCAACGCCGCGCGGGGCCCTGGCCGAGCTAGATTCCGCTCCACGTTGCCCGGTCACTCATTGTGTCCTTCGAATCTGGCAGCCCCGCCAGCGTCAGCCCCGCGCCGGCCGCCGCTCAGGCCTTTACCAAGATGGCCGCCCACCCCTCCCAGGCCCCGGCGCCGAGGCCTTGTTGGTTACAGGAGGCGCTGCGGCACGTTTTGCCCTTCCTGGCCGGGCCCATGCCTCTCTCGCACTCTGCGCAAGCCCTCCTGACACCGAATTTGCTGTCCTGTCCTAGACCCAGAAGCTAAATTTCAGATCGCGTGAACAGCTTCTAGAACACCCGCTCTAATTGCTAAAATTAAATGGGATCTTGGGGGCCTCTCGTAGCCTGCGTGATCATAGTAGACCAGCGCCTGGTAGCAGGATACTTACAACCTATGGTGCTACGAGCCTCGTAGAGAAGAAACCAAACTAATTTGAAGTCTGTACAGTAGGTATTGAATATTCATGGCAAGCATTGCCTTGTCACGGTCTGTGCTCATTATTAAAAAGATGTCACAGCTTCCTGGTATACACAGTTCTCATCTAAATTTGTTTTTAAAAAAATCTCAGGATGATGACAACAGAGCACCAAATTATGATTCCCAGCTTTTCCCAGGTTTTCCTTTTTGAACTACAGGATGAAATTTACTGTTTCAATAAGTAATTTAAGTATAGACAGATGGAAATGGAATTCAACAATGGGTTTCTGGGCAAAGAGATTCCTCTGTAAGAGTCCACGGGGGTGTGTCCACGGGCCAGAAAGAAATGCCCTCTGTCTGGGCAGATACGACTGGTGGAAAATGCAAACCAAACTTTTGCAATTTGAAAGTGACCGCGCCAGTGTAATAGCGTAGGAATGTAAAGAAGATTATGCCAGGTATGGACGTTCACCCCCTCAGGGTAGCTTGCAGCTGTTGCTGAATCTTATTCACTGAAGTGTGATTAAGAGCTGCTTGCTCTTGGGCTGGGCTGAGACTGCACTTACTCAGCGGTATTTCAGGTGCAACAGGAAAAAAAAGACACAGCGCTACAAACCCAAACCGTAAATTGAAGCTACTGTTAGCTTAGGAGGTCTTCACAGTGCTCTTGGTTAAGGAACTTTAAAAAGATGCCCTCTGTTCCCCTCACCCCAATTCTTTATGATGATTTTCAAACATACAGAAAATAGAGATGCCTTTTTGTTACACCGTTTGAATAAATTGCAGACAACAAAATCAATCACCCCTAAATATTTCAGCCTGCCTCTTATAAAGAAAGGACATTCGCCTCAATCACAATACCGTTAGCACACCTAAGGAAACAATTCCCTGATACCATTTAATGTTCAGTCCAGTTTCAAGTTTGTGTGATTGTCCCAAGAATGACTTTTATAGCCTTTTTTTTCTGAACTAGGCTTATTAACTGCCTAGGCTCATGCATTTGCTTATTATGTTGTTTAAGAAGCAATCTGAAACGTTCGCTTGATAACTCTTCTCTACAAACTTACAGATAAATGGAGACAAATGTTTACAGCTTGTTTCTCACTGAGACCAGGTGCTTTTGATAAGCACATTTATGTAGACCAGGAAAGTCTAGGAGGAATGAATAGTAACCTTTTAGTACAACAGAGATTATAATTGAAGCTGTATTAATTAATGTTTATGCTTTCTAAACATAAACTTTTATGTAGTTTACTACATAAACTTTATGGATTGTGTTGTAATTTCTACTTGACTTCCAAAGCTTAATTTTTCTAGACAATGAAAAGCTGTTTAGTAAAACAATTTCTATCACTCCAGGTAAAACCTCTAGCTTGCCCTGCTTCACAGTACAGAGCAGAATGAACACTGTGCCTTTCACTCATGGTTTAATTTTAGATCCTGACCTGCTGAACTGGGTTTTATTTGTCCTTCCTTCTTACGCCACCCCTAGGAAGTCAAGCATTCAGCATATAACTGTTTGTCTTTTAAACTGTCACTGTTAAAACAACAGGCCTAAAATGGAGTCACTTATGCTAAGCTCCACATCACCAAATGGAGACTCAAAATGTCACCCTCTCCCAGAATAGGAATCTTAAATCAGTCAATCAGGAATCACCTGGTCAGCACTAGTTAATCGGCCTGATAGGCCCATGCCATCCCCTAAAGGAAAGTGACCTGTCACAACCAATCCACTTTCTGCTATTATAACTTCCTGGTCCACTCCCTTCTGCCTGTAAAGGTCTTTCATTTTGTACAACTCCTTGGAGCTTCTATCTGCTAAATGAGATGCTGCCCAATTCATGTATCATTGAAAAAAGCCTGTAAGATCTTTAAAATTTACTCAGTTGAATTTGTTTTAACATTACTTCGTTTTTAAATGTTAATTAATGCTGTAAAGAAGAGGGGCAAATTTACACAGTTCCCTTAAAGTGGCTGGTGGCCAAGGTAACGTTTCTGGAGACTAGTATTAAATGAGCTTATTTTATTTAATTTATTTTTTAAGAGTTTTTCGATGTGGACCATTTTTTAAAGTCTTAATTGAATTTGTTACAACATTGATTCTGTTTTATGTTTTGGGTTTTTCTTTTTTTTTTGGCTGCGAGGCATGTGGGATCCCAGCTCCCCAATCAGGCATCGAACCCGCAACCCCTGCATTGGAAGGTGAAATTCCAACCACTGGACTGCCAGGGAAGTCCCAAATGAGCTTATTTTAAATACTTCACAAAATGTTAGTTAAATTACTTCTGGGAAACCACATATAAACCAATTTTAGCACAACAGCTCATCTGTAAAGTGAGTTCTGCAATCAGTACTGTCCTTTCCTCTCCCAGCTCCAGGCCTAAAGGCACAGAGGACTAGAGCACAGCGTGACTACTTACTAGAGGGCTTTAATTCAATGTGTATTTATAGCAGCACCTGTGGAATTCAGTTAACTACTGAGTTCACCTCCAGTTAAATCAAAATTTATTTGCATGATCATTAACAATCTATAGATAACTCCGAAAAGCAATAAGGCAGCTAACTTCTAAATCAGTGCTCTGCCATGAACTACCTCTTCGACCTTGGAAAATACCCGTCCCACCTCACCAGGCCCCCACTCCTACCCCACTCCTACAACTGCCACTTGCAGTTGTAACATTTGGTGACTCAAGATTTTGGGGGAAAATATGTGAAGACAGCATGCTGATTACAGGGGGAGTTGGATTACATTAGGCCAATGGTCAGGAAAATTTGACCTGAGGGCCAAATCTCGCCTGCCCCCTGGTTTGTTTTGTTTTTGATTCAAACTATTTTTTTTTTTCAGAATATAAAGTCCTCAACATGTATATTATAGTGATACTTTTTTACTTCTTGTATTGGGGTAAAAAAACACATAACATAAAAATGGTTAAGGTGGTAAATTTTCAATGTACAGTTCAGTAGCATTAAGTATATTCACATTGTTGGGAAACAGATCTCCAGAATTTTTTCATCTTGCAAATCTAAAACTCTATACCCATTAAACAATACCTCTTCTTCCCCTACCCCCTGGCCTTGGTAACCACCATTCTATTTTCTGTTTATGTGGATTTGACTATTTAAATACCTCATCCAAATGGAATTATCCAGTATTTGTTTTTTTTGTGACTGATTTATTTCTCTTAGCGTAATCTTCTCAAGTTTCATCCATGTTGTATTGCAGCACGTGACAAGATTTTCTTCCTTTAAGGCTGAATAATATTCCATTTGCCACATTTTATTTATCCATTCATCCATCAATGGACATTTGGGTTGCTTCCACCTCTTAACTACTGTGAATGGTGCTGCTATGAACATGTGTGTGCAAATCTCTCTTCAAGACCCTGCCTCCCATTTTTTCACCATATACCCAGAGGTGGGATTACTAGATCATATGGCAATTCTCTTTTTTGAGGAACCTCAATACTGCTTTATTGATCTGAAACAAATAGACTCCCAGATATTTCTCCAGCAAAGATGGACTTGGTATCAGCAGAGAACTGCAGTTCAGGGTCTGCAACCATGGTGAGCCATGTGCAAGTCTCCGTATAGCAAGGGAAGGAGCACACTTTTATAGAGGAGGAAAGGAAGTTGGGAGGGCTCAGTAAACAGAGAGTCCATGACTTCTCATTGGCTGAATCCTTGTCAGGAAAGTAGAAAGTAGTCTTTCTTCTTCCTGTTGGGCTCTACTATCATCGCAAGGTGAGAGAGCTCTCCCTTCTGGTCTCCCAACTCTATGTAATTGAGGTTTGCATTTATTAAATTTTTAATACTTTCCATAGTGGCTACATCATTTTACAATTCAACCAACACCAAACAAGTGTTTCAATGTCTCCATATCCTCATCAACACTTGTCATTTTCTGTTTTCTAGATATTAGCCATCCTAATGGGTATGAGGTGATATCTCATTGTGATTTTGATTTGTATTTCTCTGATGATTAGGAATCTTGAACATCTTTTTGTATACTTGTTGGCCATTTATATATCATCTTTAGAGAAGTATCTATTGAAGTCCTTTGCCCATTTTTAAATTGAGTTATTGGATTTTTTGTTGTTGAGTTATATGATTCTTTATATATTCTGGGTATGATTTGCAAATATTTTCTTCCATTCCATAGGTTGCCTTTTCACTCCATTAGCTGTGTCCTTGATGCACTGAAGTTTGTTTGATATAGACCCATTTGTCTATTCTTACTTTTGTTTTCTGTGCTTTTACTCTCATATCTAAGAAATCATTGCCAAGTCAAATGTCATGTTTTTCTTCTGTTTTCTTCAGTAGTTTTATAGTTTTAGGTTGCCACCTGTTGTTTTTTTTTTTTTTTTTTTTGCCACCTGTTTTTGTATGGCCTGTGAGCTAAGAATGACTTTTTTACAGTTTTACATGTTGGGGGAAAAAAAATCAAAATCAAAAATAATATTTTGCAATACCTGAAAATTACATAAGGTTCAAATTTCAGGGTTCATAAAAAAGTTTTATTGACATAAAGCCACATTAACTCATTTACATATCACCTGACTACTTTTGCACTACAGGGGGCAGAGCTGAGTTGTTGCAACAGAGACATATGACCCACAAAGCCTAAAATATTTACTATCTGACCTTTTACCAAGTTTGCTGACCTCTGTGTTAGACTATTTTTAATTATGAAACTTTAGATGCATTTAAAAAGGAAAAGTGAAAGAGGAAACCGAAGTCACCAATACATATGTATTTTGTGATTAAGAAAAATTATTAGATTTCCAGGGGTTTTTTGAACTTTTATATTTGAGTTTATTCTTCATTTAACTTTTAAAACACCAGTTTTAACTTTAAAAACACTGCTTGTATTGAATATAGACTTCAATTTTTAATTCTTATTAGACTGTCAGGAGGAATCCACTGACAAATTAACCAGAAGAATATGGGAAGACCCGCCATGGTTTTCTCCAATGAGAGAGGAGCCCTCCTACACCTAAGTGGTTCAAAGAATATGACTTGAGGGAAGTCTTCTTCTGGGCACACTGATTGTGAAATATCACTCATTCTTTGTTCTCGTACTTTTTTGCTAATGTTATTTTGGGTTCCCATGCAGCTGAACTACACAGTTACAACAAAAGGTTTAGAATATAGAATCAAACATTTTCCAAAATCTAAACATCAAAAACTGACTGTTAATGTTGAAGGCATTAAGTCTTATTTATCCTCTTCACCCTAGCTAACTAAATAGTCTATCTTACGAAGGTTGGGCCCTAAGATACATTCTTTCCTAATGACTTGTTGGATTAATTGAACTTCTTTTTACATTCAGTTTGCTGCCCAAAGAAACTTGACTTGATTCCTTCACATTATGATGCTTTCATTGCACTGCTTTGTGCAATGTGTGCAGTACCTCTGATTTAGGCACTGCTATTGATAGCAGTGAGTGTAGCTCTGGCCAGACCTGCCACTAGCATATACAGAGCCCAAGGCAAGCGTATTAACAAGGGACATATTCTACATATCTAATTATTTAAAAGCCATAAATCAAGCTGACACTTGGTTAAGTAAAACATATTTGATCCTCCTACCCTGACAAAATACACCTTCATAAAGACAAGGAAGCCCAGGTTCTTTGGAGCTCTCAGCCTCCCCAGAGTTCTCCACCAGACCCTGGCCATCCGTCTAGGAGAGCTGGCCTTTGGTCCGTGATACCAGCTCCAGAGCTTTGCTCTGTACCGTGATGGCCTGGAGCTTACCTATATGAACCCTTCCCCATATCTAAGTTCCTTCCATTCCCCGAAGAGCCACCCCTTGGCCACCCATGGGCCTTGGGGTGCATACAGCACTGTGCTGCCTGACCTTGGGAGGGTGGACATGGGGAAGAGGTTCGTGCACACCCTGGAAGCACGCTTGGGAGCATTTTGGCAGGACTCCAAATTCCTGTGTACCTGGAGAGCATTTAGACAGGTCCCTGTGGCACACCCGAGGAGAGGTGCAGCCAAAGGAGGCCAGAGTGGGCTCTCAAGCACAGGGCTTTTTACCTGGGTCTAAGGGTAAACGACTCAGAACAGTCTTCAGCATGTCCCGAACTGTACACACAGCCAATCCAGAATCAAAAACTATGAACCTCCCCCATCTGTAAAAAAGTTTACTCAGCTAGTCATGTGGCTCTACCATCAGTGATTCAGTGAAAAAATTTTCAGGAGTCCCTTAACCCTTTTTAAATTGCCAACCACATTTCCAGCACAATGTTAATTCAACTTGGATGGCATGTATTATGCGCAGGGAGAGAAAAGACTTCTTCTGGCCTTCTTCCCCCCAAACCCCTCTGGTATCTGATTGTCTAGAGGCTGAGCAACTAATGAGGGTTACTTGTCCCAGTCCTTCCCATCTACCCCTAAATTCCCAAATCTCCAGCCACAAAGAGGTGTGTGTCATCTGCTTCCAATTCAAGAACAAAGAATACTGCTCTCTGTGGTAAACTGCAGAATCCTCTCTTCCCCAGAAAATATTCACTTCCTAAGCCCCAGAATCTGTGAATGTTACCTGTGTGGCAAAACAGACTTACACGTCATCAAGGATCTTAAGATGGGGAGATTAGCCTGGATTATCCAGGTGGGCCCTAAATGTAATCACAAGGGTCCTTAGAAGAGGGAGGGTAGAAGGTCAAAGAGAGAAGAAGGCAAGGCACTTCCCCGGTGGTGCAGTGGTTAAGAATCCGCCTGTCAATGCAGGGGACACGGGTTCGATCCCTGGTCCGGGAAGATCCCACATGCTGCGGAGCAGCTAAGCCTGTGCGCCACAACTACAGGGCCTGTGCTCTACAGCCCGTGAGCCACAACTACTGAGCCCACGCACTACAACTACTGAAGCCCACATGCCTAGAATCTGGGAAGAGCCCACATGCCATGGAGCAACTAAGGCCATGCACCACAACTACTGAGCCTTTGTGCCACAACTACTGAAGCCCACGCACCTAGAGCCCGTGCTCCACAACATGAGAAGCCACCGCAATGATTAGAAGCCTGCATACTGCAGCGAAGAGTAGGCCCCTGTTTGCCGCAACTAGAGAAAGCCTACGCACAGCAACAGACCCAACGCAGCCAAAAATAAATTAATTAATTTTAAAAAGAAAGAAAAAAGAAGGCAATGTGGCAACAGCAGCAGGGATTGGTGTGATGCAGTCACAGCCAAGGAAGGTGGGCAGCCTCTGGAAGAAACCAGCCTTGCTGACACACTGAATTTAGCCCAGTGAAAATGATTTTGGCTTTTGGCCTCCAGAACTGTAAGAAAATATATATATGGGTATAAATTATTTGTCCATTAGCATAACACTCATGAGTAGACACATAGGTCTAAACTCTATACTGTAACTTCCAGGTTGAGCTCTGAGAGAACCAATTTCCAGGATTTAGAGGATCAAATTTCCAGGTTGGTGCTAGGAGTCATGGTTGGAAGATTCAGAGAAAGGAACAGAAGTCCTAGTGTTGGGAGATATTGGTAGGGAAGCAAAATTTACCAAACCAAAATGTGTCTCTTGGCATGAGGAAGGAACAGAAGACTCGGGAAGTTTTTCTTTGCAGCTCTCACTTAACTGCCTAAAAGAATTTAGATAGAGGGCCTATTCCAGGAAAGAACTATCACCAGAGGTATCTATAGTATAATATGAACTAGGTGTGGTAGACAAGGGAGGAACCTAGCAAAGTCTATTAAAATTCCCCTTTGTGTCCCATTGTTGGTTTCGCCCAGCAAACATTTATTTATTGATACTAAACATTTGCTCTCTTCATTCTTCCTATGAATTTACTTCTTTACTTTTGAAGTCCCAGACCCCTACTCCCTTCTCCTTGGTCCAGGATGACATATATACCTCATTTTACTTGGTTCTTTGGAATTTTCTGTGGATTCCCTGTATGTTCATAATTAAATTTCTTTTTTTTCCTCCTGTTAATCTGTCTTATGTCATTTTAATTATTCAACCAGCCAAAAGAACTAAAAGGGGAAGTGGGAAATTTTTTCCCCTCCCGACAGATTGCTTCTGGTCCTGCCATGAACATGTCATTAAGCACCCTGAGCCTCTGTGAGGTTAACCCGCACAATCACTAAGATCCCTTCCAATTCTACAATTCAGAGCTGTAGCAAAACATGGTTTCCCTTTCAATTTCACATTCACGTGTTACTGCTGTTACAATCGCTCTCCAGCCAACCTTTCCAGCCTCCCTGTCCACCACGAAGCCTGCATGTCAACCACACACACACACATCCGAGCTTTTGCAAACATTTCTTCTTCTGCTTAAAATTATCTTCCCTGGGACTTCCCTGGTGGTACAGTGGTTAAGAATCCGCCTGTCAATACAAGGGACACGGGTTCGATCCCTGGTCCAGGAAGATCCCACATGCCGCGGAGCAACTAAGCCTGTGTGCCACAACTACTGAGCCTGTGTGCCACAACTACTGAAGCCCGTTTGCCTAGAGCCCGTGCTCTGCAACAAGAGAAGCCACCACAATGAGAAACATGTGCACTGCAACGAAGACCCAACATAGCCCAAAATAAATAAAATAAAATAAATTTATTTAAAAAAAAAGAATTTATCTTCCCTGGCTTCACCCCTGAGCACTCAGGCTCATCCCTCAAATCAAGAATCACCACCTTTGAGGAGCTCTCCCACCTTCTCAAAAGCAGAATGATCATCTCCGCCTTGGTGCTGTCAGAGAACTATTAAAGCAGGTAGCAAATTATAGTATGACTCTTTGTTTCCATTTCTGTTTCCCAAACCAGAATGTGGGCTACTCATATGCAGACACTCTGCCTGATCCATATGTATACCTCTAGCACCTACTCCTATGCTTGGCACACAGCAGACACTCCTATTGTGTCTGTGGACTGAATAAATGAATGATGATTCCCTGAATTCTGCAGAGCCTACTTGGGACTGGGCAGGAGTGGGATGTGGGGAGGGATGGAAAAGAAGTACAAGAGGACAGGAAATTTATGTTTCTGCAAGACTTCCAGAGCCTTGGAGAAAAAGCTGAGTCTGATGTGTGCGATGATTTAGTTCAAGGCTGTCCTCAAATACTCATTGTACATTCAATCTAGCATCTCTCTTGACCTTGCCTCAAAGTCAGTTTTTAAGTGGAGTTGTCAGTGTGAGCTACCTTGCACAGCATTCTGCTGATTAGAAGCTCTTAACTGGGGCAGATGGCAGGCAGCCATGTATGATTTGTCAGCTTTGCCTCCTTGTGTGCCCTTAGGCAGAGGCTACAACTTTAGAATTTTATGGTAGCTAGTTAACAATTCTGGCCTTAGAGACCATTCTGAGTAACAACTAATAAAACCGTCTACATTCAGTGTTCTTTCTTAGGCGTAAGAAATACCCTCTCCCTACTCCTTGAGTGATCTGGATATGTCTTCCATCTTCTTGATACAAAGTACAAAGGACAAACGTACTCAGAAAATCTCCTTAAAGTGGAAATGAGGTTATCATTTCCGCACACCTTAGAAAACCTATGAAGTCTTTTCACAATATATAGACTGATGATAATTTACAATGTGTCCTTGATCATGCATCTCTCTCTCTTTTGCGGTACGCAGGCCTCTCACTGTTGTGGCCTCTCCCGTTGCAGAGCACATGCTCCGGACGCGCAGGCTCAGCGGCCATGGCTCACGGGCCCAGCCACTCCGCGGCATGTGGGATCCTCCTGGACCAGGGCACGAACTTGCATCCCCTGCATCGGCAGGCGGACTCTCAATCACTGCGCCACCAGGGAAGCCTCATTGCCTCTCTCTTTATGATGTAGTCATCTCTGTATGTTCCTTTGCTGTTTCATTCCATATACTTGTGTCATTTTAGAATTTTACATTTGAGATTCAGCTTATTATTTAAAGGCACCACTTTCTGTACCTTTTTCATGTACCAGACACTATGCTAAGGGCTTTACAAATCTTATTTAATCCTCATAACAAACTCAGGCAGTAAGCATTATTATACTGTTTTTATAGAGGACAAAGCTAAGATTTTGAGAGGCTAGTTAACTTTCCTGAGGGCACAAAGCTAGTAAGATGTGGATGCAAGACCCAGGCCTGTGTCTGTTGGAGAGTTCCTCTTCTGTTTCAATTCTTCTTAAAAAAATAGTTAATTTATAATAGTATATTAGTTTTAGGTATACAGCATAGTGATTCAGTATTTTTACAGATTGCACTCCATTAAAAGTTATTAGAAAATAATGGCTATAATCTCCTGTGTTGTAAGATACATCCTTGTTACTTACCTACTTTATACATAGTAGTTTTATCAATCCCATACCCCTATCTTGCTCCTCCCCCCTCCCCTGTCCCCACTGGTATCTCCTAGTTTGTTTTCTGTCTGTGAGTCTGTTTCTGTTTTGCTATATACATTCATTTGTTTTGTTTGTAGATTCCACATATAAGTGATACCATGTAGTATTTGCCTTTCTGTCTGACTTATTTTGCCAACAGGATATTCTCTAGGTCCACCCACATTGATACAAATGGGACAATTTTATTCTTTTTTTATGGCTTAGTATTTCATTGTATGTGTATATACACACACACAATGTATATATATATATATATATATACCACATCTTTGTCCATTCATCTCTTGATGGACACTTGGATTGCTTCTACATCTTG
This sequence comes from Neophocaena asiaeorientalis asiaeorientalis, assembly GCF_003031525.2. Lineage (NCBI taxonomy): Eukaryota > Metazoa > Chordata > Mammalia > Artiodactyla > Phocoenidae > Neophocaena > Neophocaena asiaeorientalis. The sequence goes on along the minus strand of NW_020172463.1, from coordinate 517,543 downwards.
GCTATTGTAAACAGTGCTGTTATGAACACTGAGGTGCATGTATCTCTTCAAATTAGTATTTTCATTTTTCCAGATATATACCCAGGAAGGGACTTGCTGGGTCATATGGTAGTTCTATTTTTCAGTTTTTTGAGGAAACTCCAAACTGTTTTCCATAGTGGCTGCACCAATTTATATTCCCACCAACAGTGTACAAGGGTTTCCTTTTCTCCACATCTTCAACATTTGTAATTTGTGGTCTTTTTGATGATGGCCATTCTGACAGATGCAAGGTGATATCTCATTCTGGATTTGATTTGCATTTCTCTAATAATTAGTGATATTGAGCAACTTTTCATGTGCCTGTTAGCCATCTGTATGTCTTCTTTGGAAAAATGTCTATTCAGGTCTTCTGCCCATTTCTTGATTGGGTTGTTTTTTTGATATTGAGTAGTATGAACTGTTTATGTATTTTGGATATTAACCCCTTATTGGTTGTATCATTTGCAAATATTTTCTCCCACTCCAAAGGTTGTCTTTTCATTTTATCGATGGTTTCCTTTGTTGTGCAAAAGCTTTTCAATTTAATTAGGTCCCATTTGTTTCTTTTTTCCTTTTATTTCTTTTGTCTTAGGAGACAGATCCAAAAAACTATTGCTGTGATTTATGTGAGAGAGTCCTCTGCCTATGTTCTCTTCTAGGAATTTTACAGTTTCAGGTCTTACATCGAGGTCTTTAATCCATTTAGAGTTTATTTTTGTATATGGTGAGAGGAAATGTTCTAATCTCACTGTTTTACATGTAGTTGTCCAGTTTTCCCAGCACCACTTATTGAAAAGATTGTCTTTTCTCCATAGTATATTCTGGCCACCTTTTTCATAGATTAATTGACCATAGGCATAGGGGTTTACTTCTGGGCTCTATTCTGTTCCATTGATCCATGTGTCTGGTTTTGTGCCAGTACCATGCTGTTTTGATTACTGTAGCTCTGTAGTAGTCTGAGGCCAGGCAGTGTTATTGCCCCAGCTCTGTTCTTTTTTTTCAAAATTGCTTTGGCAATTCTGGGTCTTTTGTGGTTCCATATGAATTTTAGGATTATTCATTCTAGTTCTGTGAAAAATGTCACAGGTATTCTGATAGGAATTGACTTAAATCTGTAGACTGCTTTGGGTAGTATGGTCATTTTAACAATTTTGATTCTTCCAGTACAAAAGCGTGGGACATCTTTTTACTTCTTTGTATCATGTTCACTTTCCTTCATTAGTGTTTTATAGTTTTCAGAGTATAGGTCTTTCACCTCCTTCGCTAAATTTATTCTTAGGTATTTTACTTTTTGATATGATTTTAAACAGGATTTTAAAAAAACTTCTTCTGATGGTTCATTATTAGGGCAGGTGGGGCCCACATGGACTCTCAGCACTGTGTGAGCTATGGTCGAGCGATTGCCATCAGAGATTTGGGCTGCTTCTGATGCACGGCTTGAGTTAGCGCTAACGAGAGCCACCACTGCCCCACCTACGCTCTGCCCTGGGTCCGGGTCACATCTGTGTCCCATGATCAAGTCTTCTCCCTGGTTGTGGCCACCCCAGATCCAGTGCTGTGCTGTGGCGTGGAGTGAGCAGGTCACAGAAACCTGGGGGCCATTAGAGCAGACTTCTCTCCACCCTGCCTCGAGGGCAAGCCAGCAAGCACACTCCTCATGCGTGGAGTCGAGGCTTCCCACAGACCCTGTTAGTCTCGGCAGTCCTCCAACCAGCCAAAGGGGCTCATCTCCCCTTCGTAGGACCCCAGGACCAGTGCATCCAATCTGCGGCTCTCACCACTCACACCCCAGGGCAGGTGTCTGCCTGTGCAATCTCCCTTTTTTTCTGAGTCCCCTCCCAGGGGCATGGATCCTGACACAATTGCTGTTCTTCCCTTCCTACCCGATTATGTGTGGATCTTCTTACAGCCTTGGTTGTATGGGGGTCCTTCTGTTTCTAGTTAGTTTTCAGTGAGAACTGTTCCACACGTAGATGTATTTTTGACTTGTTCGTGGAGGGAGGTGAAATCCACGCCCTCTTCTCCTCCATCTTCATGGATCTCCTCTTTGTTTTAGTTCTTGAAGTCAGCGAGAGCAAAGCTAGAGCCCTAAGGACTGCCTACATGGATCCAGGCCGGAAATGAAATATAGGTTTATGATGTACATGTAAATGAACACTGAGGGGGACATTAGTGGAAATTACAATGCTTTTTAGAAATTCAGATTAACCTACAGCCCCTGCCTGTCATGTTCTGTGCCATCATTAAGGTGAAACTTTGACTGTGGATTAGGTTTTATTTATTCCTTTAAAAAATAAAATAAAAACAAGATCTGTATTGTATCCTACAACCTAGTTCTTCTGTGGAAGGATAAGGACTTCTGAGAGGATGTCCAACACAACCGTAGTGAGCTTAGGATTCATGGAATGTCCCTGATTTGCAAGGACAGTCTGAGATTCACTCTTGGGTTGGTCTACAAGCTACCCAACTCCCAAAGAGCAAGAATCATAGACTTCAGTGGTTTCCCAGATGTCTATGGATAAGAACAGCTGATTGCATTAAGATCACTGGGAAAGTATGTTTCAAATATAAACAGATAGGCCTCACCCAGGAGAGGTTTTGGTAATAACAACTAACACTAACAGTGTTTACTATGTTCCATGCACTGTTTTAAGCATTTTACAAGCATTTACTCATTTAACTTGCTTTACAACGCTGTGAGGTAAATACTATTATTGTCATCACCATCTATCAACAATGAAACTGAGGCACAGAGAGGTTAAGGAACTTGCCCAAGGTCGCCTAGCCATTCAGGGGCTCAGCCAGACTTGAACATAAGCTGTCTGGCTCCAGATCTGCACTTTTAACCTGTATGCTATACTCTCCATAATCTATGTTAACAAGTTGTCCAGGTGATTCTGATGTGCATCAAGGCTTGGAAATCCTGACAAACCTCGATGATATTTGAATCTCCTCTTACAACCCTGTACCCAGCAGTCTCTCAGTTAGGGTTGAAAGCCAACCACCTCAGGACAGTCTATTTTTGAATTTCCAGTCAGTAGCTATAGCAACCTCTGCTTCATGGAGACTAAGATATAACCTGGGAAGAAGCATATAGGATGGAGAGAGTGTGGAAATAAGGTGGTGTACTGGCTCATACGGCTTGGAAGAGCTGTTTGTGTGCATCTCTTCCCAATACTGTGTTTAATGGCATTATGTTGGTAGCTTGAAGTCAACGCTGATGGGAGAATTTACACCACAGAAGTCAGCACACACTACAAAACAAGGCTTCTTTTCCCCCAAAGAGCCAATAGTTAAACATTTACCAGCACACCACTGGATTTATGGCCTAATCCCAGCTCAACCACCTATTGGCTACATCACTTCAGGCACATTGTTTAAAACTTTCCAAGCTTCATTTTTCTCACTTGTAAATATGGGAGGAATGACAACTACGGAAATCAAATGAGGTAAGAAATGTGGAAGCATTGGCACAGTTTTGAAAAGATGAATAAAGAATAGGCACTTTAGGGCTTCCCTGGTGGCGCAGTGGTTGAGAGTCTGCCTGTCGATGCAGGGGACACGGGTTCATGCCCCGGTCCAGGAAGATCCCACATGCCGCAGAGCGGCTGGGCCCGTGAGCCATGGCTGCTGGGCCTGTGCGTCCGGAGCCTGTGCTCCACAACGGGAGAGGCCACAACAGTGAGAGGCCCGCATACCGCAAAAAAAAAAAAAAAAAAAAAAAAGGCGCTCTACAATAATGCTCCTTTTTCTTCCCATTTCCCAATTGCTCCCCAACAATGAAAGACATCTGTCAAATTCCTCCATGTCTTCTCTTTCCCAAGCTAAAATTTCTTTCAATTGTTACTCACTTTTCAGTGTTTCCAGATCCTTTTTCATATTGGGATACGTCAGACAGAGATCACAGCTGTAGCTCCCTTTGGGAAGTGTTTTGGCTATTTCTCTGAGTTCCCAAAGAGCCCTTGTGCTCTCAGTGTGATCAGCTGCCCTTCCTGGTCCAGCTCACTCTGCTTGCAGCCCCTCTGCCTGCAGCTTGGGCCTGTGCCAGACATTCTGTTGCTTTCAGTACTATTAGTGGTGCACCAGACCCCAAGAAAATCATATTTCTGTGGCAAAGGGGGAAGACCACTCCTATTCCCATATGATTTGATTATCTTTCGCAAGTACCAAGGATGTGTTGCTTAGACCCCAAAGGCCCCCAAGTCTTGAAGATTTTATGAAATTGCTGTTTAATTGCTTTACTCCCAATCCTTCTCCATAGGAATCAGGTATGAATTTGAAGGGGAGGGATTGCCTGAATCAGGAGCTAAATTCAAGTGACAAAACTTAAGCCCAGACCACTCCTTGCAACACGTAAGGCTTTGCAACCGGACCAAGGTTAGCTGCCTGACTCTTCCTTTTGGTTCTGTTCTCTCAAGAGGTTCATTTGTCCATCAACCAGCCAGACAACCCATGCCAGTCTGACTTCCAGTGGTGAGCTCACATAGACTCAGCTTGGGGGCTCCTACAGAATTCCTCATGAAGCAGGTACCCAGAGCTGAATACCATATTCCAGGCAGTGTGGATATGCAGCATGGAGAGGGAAGATCCCTTCTCCAGGATGGAACCCTATAGTTTTATAAAAGTTGCCTAAGATGGAATTAATTTTTAAAAAATCATCACACTGTTATTACCTGCTCTATAAAAAATAAAATAAAATTTAAAAAATCATCACACTGTTTTTAATATAAACTGAACTTGCCGTTTGCAAAAAGATTGTTTTTAGGTTGCGGATTACTTATATCTTCCACTAATCTCCTATTTGTATGGTTGATTCTTTGAACATAAATGGAGAGCTTTTAAGTCTATACCTATGAAACCTTAATGTATTGCATTAGGCCCATCACCCCAGCCTATTGAGCCTATCATCTTAGGTTACAGTTTGGTCTCTGTCAAATATCCTTTCATGTGGCAAAAACGTGACTAAGGGGATCGGTTTTTACTGAAAGGTATAAGAAAAAGGCCTCTTGGACAACCAGACAAATGTTTATCATTTACGACACAGCAGTAACTCTCCTGGCTCAAAACATCTTTGGTAACCTGAGCAATCCAAATGCTAGTGACACTATTTTGGAGGCCCCAAATCTGTCTTTGTTTCTCTCTCTCTGCTTTTTTATTCACTTTGCTTCTACTGCCCCCTTTGCTGCTGCTGATTTCTACTGGCTTCCCTCTGTATCTTGGATTCGAAATGCCCTTAACGTGAATCTGATGGGGTCTGATAGTCACCACACAATCTGTGGGGCAGATTTCTCATGCGGACCACTCACAGGCCACTGCTCTGTTGTGACTAGCTTAACCGAGGATTTTCGCTAGAATTGCAATTAGCCCACTCAGATGTGGCCGACACAATGAAGTCACCTGACAAAAATGTGTTCATTCAACAGATATTAATTGGTCACCTACTGTGTGCCAACTGTTGTCATAGTGGCTGGTGGTATACACCAAGTCCCTGCTCTCAGGGAGCACCCATAAAAAGACAGACAGTAATTTGACCAAAATTTAGTGGTAAGTGCCATTATATATATATACATAGAAGAGGTAATGAGAGAGACTGGGCTGGGGGAAGGGATTAGAGAGAGTTGACAGGGAAGACCTCTTTGAAAAGATAAAATTTAAGCTAAGGCTTAAATGATGAAGAGTTACTCTTGTCAAAAATCTCTGTAAGCGTATTCTCACACATTCCAGAGAAGTCTAGCAAAGGTCTGAGTATGGGAATGAGGTTGGTGTCCAGGAACAGAAAGAAGGCCAGTGTGGTCGAACTACGGGGCGTAAGGGGAAGAGAGGCAGAAGATAAAATTGGAAAGGCAGGCAGAGGCCAGATCATTTAGGAGCCACTTAGGAGTTTTCACTACGGAATGTGTGTTGTGGGTGGGAAGCACTATCTGGTTTGAACAAGATCCGAACGTGGCACCACCAGAAGGTACTGCCTGGAGATGTCTTATTCAAGGTGTCTGGCCCTGGCAGGCACTTAGCATTTCATATGTTGTTCAGTCCGCTCATCCAGAAATTCCTGTCCCTCCATCTTTCTGTCACTTATGACTTTTTTTTAAAAATAAATTTATTTATTTATTTTTGGCTGTGTTGGGTCTTCATTGCTGCGTGCAGGCTTTCTCTAGTCGCGGCAAGTGGGAGCTACTCTTCGTTGCAGTGCGCAGGCTTCTCACTGCGGTGGCTTCTCTTGTTGTGGGGCACGGGCTCTAGGTGCGTGGGCTTCAGTAGTTGTGGCACACAGGTTCAGTAGTTGTGGCTGACGGGCTTAGTTGCTCTGTGGCATGTGGGATCTTCCTGGACCAGGGCTCGAACCCATGTCCCCTGCACTGGTAGGCGGATTCTTAACCACTGTGCCACCAGGGAAGTCCCCGCTTATGACTTTATAAGCGTGCTTTTCAATGTTCTCATCCAGGTTATGATATGAACATTGCTTAAGAGAGCATCTGAAGGTCCCAGCCATCAGCGATAATAGAAAAATCCGAAACCAAGGTCCAGATCACAGTACAGGAGGGTGGGCTGAATGACCAAGGGGATCGCTCAACTTTCCTCCCCATGCTCTCCCCCCCCCCCACTGAAAGAGTGAAAACCTGTCGGGAGCTAAAACATGAAAAAAAATCAGCTCAAACTGAAAAAGAAAAAAGGAGGGGGGGAAAAAAAGCAGCCCTGCTGTCATTCAGGCTGGGAGGATGAACACAGAGCCAGCTGCAGAGTTAACAGGAAGCACTGCTCCCCACCAGTCTTATGGCAGCTGTAAAATGCCACATCCCTCTTCTTTGAATGGCTGCTTCTTTCCTTCCAAGTGTGTCCCAACCCATCTTATTATTTCCATATCTCACTGGGGATTCCTAATTGCTAAATAGCCCTCCATTCATGGCAGCGCCCACCACCTGGTTTACTTCTTCTCTTAAACTCACAGCAGAAACAGCACCTAATACAGAGCTATTTCTTGCTTCCCTTACGCCCCCCTCAGAATCCTTCAGAAGGAACCTCAGACTTACAAAACGCTTCCCTCCTCCCTCTCTTTAGTGCTCTCCCTCACCTCGCATGGTCAGTAAATCTGGTTTTGTGGGACCACAGGTTTGTGCCTGGGCATCTTAATACCCTGCTCACTCTGACCCCTCCCTGCTTCCTTTCCTCTAGTGACTCTGAAATATGGTCCTGGTGAGGTAGTCATTCAATTTTAAAACTGAGATACTAGAATTTGAAATGATAAAGATGCATTCACCTCTCATCTGTGTGCTATTTAATTAGTGGAGTAGGCAGTGATATTGCTAGTTTTGCTACAGAAGAGGGGGTAGGGGACTGTGTCTCGACGTGCTCTCAGAAGCCCATGTCCTCAAATCTCACCAGGCTTCCTGTTCCTACTGGCAATTTCCTTCAACATACACTCTTTTAAAAACTACTCTAGGGGCTTCCGTGGTGGCGCAGTGGTTAAGAATCTGCCTGCCAGTGCAACGGACATGGGTTCGAGCCTTGGCTCGGGAAGATCCCACGTGCCGCGGAGCAACTAAGCCCGTGCGCCACAACTCCTGAGCCCACGTGCCACAACGACTGAAGCCTGCGTGCCTAGAGCCCATGCTCCGCAACAAGAGAAGCCACCGCAATGAGAAGCCCGCGCACCGCAACGAAGAGTAGCCCCCGCTTGCCGCAACTAGAGAAAGCCTGAGCGCAGCAACGAAGACCCAACACAGCCAAAAAAACAAACAAACAAACAAACCCACAAAAACAAAAACTACTCTAATTTTGGGACTTCCCCAGCGTTCCCATGATTAAGACTCCTGCTTCCACTGTAGGGGGCAAGGGTTCAATCCCCGGTAGGCGAACTAAGTTCCCACAAGCCGCATGGCACGGCCAAAAAAAAAAACTACTCTAATTTTGTATAAAAAGGGTTCTAATAGCTACCAGCTGATGTTAATTTTTAGGGTTTCCAGAATTAGCAAAATGGCCAGCAAGAATGCTGAAGCTACTACCAGGAATGTTCATGTTTTCTTAAGGTAATGACAGAGTTCACTGTTACTACAATATGGAATTACAAATATATGTTATTGATACTACCAGCTCCATGCTTGACCTTGCTTTTCCACAAATATAAATTTTACTGTTTTAACGTTAATCATAGGTTGCATATATGATGTTGCCCCTAAGAACAAAAAACTGGAGTAAACTGTGCTCAGACACAGTGCGGAGTAAATATGTTCATGGAGTAGAAAGATCGTGGGTTTGGACTCAGATCTCAGATCGTCTTTTCTTAACTCTATGACCTTGGGCTATCACTTATCCTCTGGGCAGCAGTTTCCTCATTTATCAAAGAGATAATTACACCTACCTCGCAGGGGTGTTTTGAGGTTAGTGAAAGTACATGCAAAGTACATGTGCAAAGTCCTAGCACAGTGTCTGACACATAGCAGGTGCCCAGCGAGCAGTTGCTGTTCTTATGAATATCAGTCCCATCTAGTCCCCAACTACATAATTCCTGCTCCGCCCACAGTGTGATGCCACCTCACACCCACTCCAGCCCCCACTCCCCACTGGGGGGCTCAGCTCCAGGCTGGTGTGTAGGCTAATCCTGACTGCAAAGTCCAACCATCTTGGCCGTTGATTTTCTTATCCTCCTGCTTCTGCTTTGAGATCTGGACCTCTGCCCTGTTCCCACAGGCCTGACTCTTGGTGCTCTGTCCAGTGCCAGGTCCCTGTCCTTGGGACCCTCTTGTCAAACCTCCCAACTCTCATAATCCTTCCTCTACCAGGAGGATCGAGGATAACAGTCTCGCTCCCAAGGCCAGTCCAGCAATGCGGTCCTACCACCAGCTAACAAGCCTCCCCGATTCCACTGCTTGGAGTTCCAGGTATCATTACCTGTTCTGTCCTTCCGAAGGCGTTGCCCCTCACCTGTTGGGGGATTCCAGTTCCTGGGAGTTCGATCTCCCTTCATCTGGCTTGGGTAATACGTCCTACCTTCTGGAATACACCTTTCTCCTAGTACCTGTTCTCTGAATACCTGTCCCAAGCCAACTATCAGGAATCCCAACGCTGATTCCGGGATGCTGTTCGTCTCTCCTGCCTATTCATAGTGGTAGACGGATCAAGATAGTAGAACCATCATACTGAAGCCTTCAACTTTAACCCTAACCCGTTGTCGTACCCTAACGTGTACCCTAAACCGTACCCGTTGCCTAACCCTAACCCTTACCCTAATCCATACCCTAATCCTAACCCATACACTAACACTAACCTGTACCCTATCATGTACCCTAACCCTAACCCTTTTTCTTACCCTAACCTGTACCCTAAACCGTACCCGTTCTCTAACCCTCCGCAACTAGAGAAAGCCTGAGCGCAGCATAACCCATACACTAACACTAACCTGTACCCTATCATGTACCCTAACCCTAACCCTTTTTCTTACCCTAACCTGTACCCTAAACCGTACCCGTTCCCTAAACCTAACCCTAACCCGTACCCTAATCCTAACCCTTACAGTAACACTAACCCGTACCCTAACACGTACCGTAACCCTAACCCGTTTTCATACCCTAACCTGTACCCTAAACCGAGGGGCACACTGAGGTGTGTAAAATCTGGTTAAGTCTTTGACCTTTTGACCTTGTAAATGGTCAGGAAGACTGCAAATATCAGGATTGAAGTACTCTGGGGAGGCAGGCAGGTCACCGCCTCTGTGGAGTTTTAAATGAATCTGAAATGATCATATATTAAAGAGCTGGAGAGTTCGGCTGCTCTTAGCATTAATGTTCACTGGGGACAGAGTTTTAGTTTAGATAGTAGATTAGTGTTGTAATTTCTATCGCCACTTCTTAAAAAACACAGCTGTCAGTTGGTTGTTGAGTGTATTTGGGAGCTAGAAAGTATTAATAAGCAGGTGTAGCTGGTACTACTTTGTCAACATTGTCTCCTAGGTGTGGCCAACTCGGACCAGCAAGTCACTGGGCTCGGTCACCTTTATTTCTGACGAGGCATCTGGGCAAATTTCAAGCACTGTGTGTTGTCATGAGGAATTTTTTTTCTAATGCTTCTACCTGCCTGTTGGCAATAATCTAAGTTATAAAGAAGGCAAATAAAAATAGCATTTTATATAAAATAATGCATGTTCACTTTAGAAACTGAGAAAAATACAGTGAAGTACAAAGATGGAGATAAAAATCACTATTCATCCCAGCATCTAGAGATAAATACTGCTAACATTTTTATGCTATCATACTTGTAGTTTAAAAATTCAGTTTGCATATAATGTTATGTGTTTATTAGGAAATAACGTTTGGGGGAAAAATAATAACAGTAAAGACCATCACTTACTGAGCCCTTATGTGCCAGCTTCTGTACTAAGTGCTTTAATATGTATTAACCTATTTAATTCTTTCAACAGCCCTGAAAGGTAAGCTGGTGAAATAAAAGTGTATTTGAACCAGGCAGCCTGTCTGGAGTGTGTGTTCTTACCCAACACACTATACACAGAAAACAGAAGCTACTCATAATCCAAATGGACTCAGAGGACACCTTTAACATGTTACACTTCAAGAAACAATTTTCAAAATTCACCAGAAGTTGTATCTTGTGATTCAAGAAGAGAGATATTAAACAATGCATCAATATCAATAACATTTATTAGGTCTTTTATATGGCGCTGCTCCAAACTTTAACATTTTCTCTCACAAGCAAAATGATAGCATAAAAACTAACCTTTTGTCAATTATTTTATTTCATATTGCATTTGATCAATTATATTGAGCATCAGTGACTAAGGGGAAAAGTCTGAATGAAGAGGGAAATAAAGTAAGGAAAACAGGAGCTTCCCTGGTGGCCCAGTGGTTAAGAAACCATCTGCCAATGCAGGGGACACAGGTTCAAGCCCTCGTCCAGGAAGATCCCACATGCCGCGGAGCAGCTAAGCCCGTGTGCCACAACTACTGAGCCTGCGCTCTAGAGCCCACGAGCCACAACTACTGAAGCCCGTGCACCTAGAGCCCCTGCTCTGCAACAAGAGAAGCCTCCGCAATGAGAAGCCCCGCACCACAACGAAGAGTAGCCCCTGCTCGCTGCAACTAGAGAAAGCCCGTGCACAGCAACGAAGACCCAGTGCAGCCAAAATTAAATAAATAAATTTTTTAAAAAAGAGAGGAAAACAGCAGTGCCTGACTACAGTTTAAAATTAGCCTCTTCTGGACTAGATTACTCTTCCATGGACTACTGCAATGGTTCTCTCCCTGGTCTACCAGCATCCACTCTGGCATGCTTCAATCCATTTTCCACAGCAGCTAGAGTTTCCTTGTACAACACAAATTTGGCCTGCTACCTCTTAGAATGAAGACAAGCTCCTTACCTGGTTCACCAGACCCTGCAAACCTCACTACCAAAAGCATTCACAGGCTTCCCTAGGTGCCTAAGACTCCCAGGCTCTCTCCCTCCCAGTAGCCCCTACTGCGCCCTCTGCCTGCATCACCGTCCATAATACTGCTTCTCCTTCCTCAGCTCAGAGGACGATACCTCAGAGGAGATTTTCCTGACCTCCCTGAATAGGCCAGATTCCCATCCATTGAGTACTTATGGCACTGGCCACCTCTCCTTCTTAGCATGTCACAATCCCAGTTTTAAATTGGTGCATTTGACCATTTATTGGGTATCTGTCTCCCTGACTAGAGTGTGAACTCTGTGAGAACAGGCTCCATGTCACCAATAGATCCCCAAGGTCTAGCATGGTGCCTGGCACAGAGTAGGCACCCAAAAAGTTAGTAAATGAATGACTAAACAAATATGTACTGAAAAGTTTACTTCCTATTTTTATATTAAGTTGTTATCTGAAATACTGTGTAATTGAAGTGATAACATTAATTTATATAACATTAAGAAAAAACAGTCTGATACAGAGTGAACACTAACCTGATTTTACTGTCCAATAGTGAGCAGAAAATTAATCCAACAGGAAGGGATTCAGCTCTGTGGGATGGAGCCTCAAGGAACAGAGGTGATACAGGGTTTTAAAGCCAAATGCACAATGGTCCATGATCTAATGGCCTTGCTGATTGGTTGAATTCAGCAAGTACAATTTAGTTCAGACAGTACAATTAAGTCACAGACAAAAACTGACTATTTCACCATCAGGGCACTTTGCTGCTGGTTGCAACCAGTATTCTTAGAAAAGCTATTCCAGTTCTTTCTTCTGGAGTCCTGACTGCTTGCTATCTTGAAATTTCTCTTGCCCTCCAAAACTCAGTTCTGCAGATGCTCACTTTGGGGACTCACCCAGAAAGACTATCTTTTCTTTTACCTGGTTGGTACGTTGGTGTGCATTCATCTCTAAAACAAGGCCGATGATATCTTTCTCAAAGGATTCTCATATAGATTATTAAGATAACTCAAGGAAGGAAGATAGTAAGTGTGTAATCTACTACTTAATAAAGACCACTTAGATGTTATTGAAAATGGTGTTAGTGACTCAAATGATACAACTGTTTTTGTTTAAGGACCAGTATGCCAAGCCCCACTAAATTTTGCTGTGCTAGTAAAGACTATCTCCATTTCTATATTGGTCTTCTAAAGGAGAACAGGAAAGAGATCTTATGGAGAATCTCCCTGAACAAGTTTTTCTTCAATATATTGTTGACCAAAAAATTAATAGTCAATGTAAGAAAGAAACAGAAAATTTTATTTGAGCCAACCTGAAGATTGTAACCCAGGAGACAGTCTTCCAGAAAGCTCTGAGGACTGTTCCGAACAGGTAAGTATGGGAAGATGCAAGAAACTGTGTTCTTAAAATTCTCTCCTGAAAATATTTAACTATTTGAGGGCCAATCTGCCAGTTCTCCCAGAGCCCAAAACGCTTCATCCTGATCTTTGCCCTGAATTCCTTTCAGGGTGTATCGTAGGTCAGCAACTACAGTGGCTAATGACTGGATCCTTGGAGAACTGGATGGTGGGCTATGTTCTTTATTTTACAATACCCCCTCTTTCAGTCTTAATTTCAACCTAGGTTTCAGACCCATTTCATGACCAGTTTGTCGCACGGTGCTAGGAACACTCATTCTCAGGTCAGGCGAGGATTTCGTTGATAGGCTACTCAATGTGCTATTACTGCACTAGGCCCTATTACCTGTAGCGAAAAGCCTCTGGACCACCTGTCTTACTAGTCTGTCATGGTCCAGGAAATTGTTTCCTCTTGGTGCTTCTTCCCATATCTAGAGTTACACTATTATAATTATCGATCTTACAGATCTATACATTTGGTCAATCATTTCAAATCACTTAGTCATCGTTATTTTTAATAAGAAGCTGGTCATACATTTGGTAATGCAAGAAATAACAATCTTGCAAAATAGGCAGAAAACAAGTAATATAGCTAGTAACATTAATAAGGTCATAAGTCATGTTATCTCCTAAGGAGTTACATGGCTGGCACCAGAAGAAAAATAGATCGCCATGGTTGAGCAGGTATTTCTGCCCTGGGGGAGGTCTGGTTAATGCATAATGCAGATACACGATGCACACCAAAGGGGCAGGAGGAGGCCCAAATGGGCAGAGAAAACTTTTATGTTTAAATTTTTCTTGTCTTGCCTTAAAATATGATTTTCATTTCATCGATATTAAATGAACTCATGCCTTCAGTACCATAAAATTCAAGGCTGCGGTTGTTCTGGGAAATTTCTTAGATGTCTTGTGGAAGTAAAGCCTTAGAAGAGTGGAGGCCATGAAGCATAGAATTCGGTCAGAGCTTTAGGTTCTTTTCAGCATCTCACCTCTATTTCTTAGAAGCTGTGTGACCTTAGCGTCTCAGAGCCTCAATTTTCTCATCCGTAAGGTGATCATATTAACTGATCACCAGGTTATTTTAAGGACTAAAAGTTTTCATGGGAAACTTAACTCCCATATAAACTGAGTAATCATTATTTGTGTATACAATAATATCACTTTTATATACAATAATAATAACTGGGCCTAGTGCTCCATAGAAACACAACCATATTACCCCATCTACTGGCAATAAGTTAGTCATATGCACCTAATAAATTAAAACCAAGTTCCCTTACCAAGTTTATGGTTCATCTCTCTAAATCTAAAAGTTTATGTCCCCTCTGACCTCAATCCTGTGCTAATTGAACACTAATCAAGCAGAGTCCGATGGCTATAATGACGTTATAGACAACAGCAATTTACGTACTAATAATATCTATAATACATGGTATTATAGATATCATCATTAATGTACAAACTCAGATTGTTCCTCTAGGGCGAGATGAGCTAAAGGACCCTGGAGCTGTGGACCACCTGGCCAGAGGCTCATAAACCAGAGACATGCCGACTCCCAAAACTACAATTAAGAAATGTCACAGATAGGTCACAAGACAAAGATTAATCCCAGGCTTTGTTCTACCCCTATAAAAGAACCCCTAGCTCAAAGACCAAGTTGGAATGGATATGAGGCTTGTTTCCCACTCTGTTGCTTGGCACCCTGCAATAAATCCTATTTGGCTGCAAACTCCTGCTGTCAGAGTTTAGCCTTCTGTGCCATGGGCACCTGAGCCCTTTTGCTCAGTTACAAAAGCTCAACATACTAAAGGGTTATGGGACCCCAAACACAAATGCAGAAAGACGACCAAATGACCATTATGGGGTTTAAAACCTTAACGTCGGCATATGCTTGAAGATAATGTCATATCTCTAGTCAACCAGAGAGGAGTACATTAATACGATGCATAAATGCAATGTCCCCACCTGATTAAAGGCATTATATTATTAGTACATCAATGATATTCTAAATGAAAATTTTAAAGAAAAATATGTAAGATTTGATGTGAGATAAGCAGAAGTAAGCTGTCTGAAAACAAAATAAACATGTTAAATTTAGTCCTACATGATACTGGCTTTAAAGAAAAGTCTCCAGGTAGAGTTGTAGATGAGAAAGCATCTACCTTCCCTGTGTGTACATATGTTACCAAACCAAACTTGGGTCTGCTCACCCCCTGTGCAGCAAAGCCGATTTACTCATGCAAGGTTGTGGTGAAGGAAAGCACAGCATTTATGTGCAGGGGACCAAAAACAGAATACGGGCCGCTCATGTTTGAAAGATTCAAACTCCTTGATGGCTTTCAGGGAAGGTTTTTTAAAGGCAACATTTTGAGTGAGGGCTGAAGGGGGCATGACTTTCTTCTGATTGGTTGGTGGTGAGGTAACAGGGTGATGTTTCAGAAATCTTAACCATCAGCCTCTGGTTCCAGCCAACCTGGGGTCTAAGTGCTTGTGGTTAGTACGTAATCACCATCCTCCACCTGGATGAAGTGGGGCTCTTAGTTCCTGCAGAACAACTCAAAGATTTCTGTCAGATTGTTCTGTATACCCTTGAGGAGGAACGAGGACTCTGTTTTATCACTGAACCATTGCCATTACTTTTCTTGTTTAACTGCTTTGTTTCTGCATTCCCTCACTTCCCTAATTAGTAACTGCTTGAGCCTGCTCTTTGGAACTAAGGGAAGGCCTAAGAGACTAAAACCTTTTTCTACAAGTGAGAAACGGGGGACAGGGAGGGCCTTTTGTACCCAGGAGGGCTCTACAACGTTCTGCTCAGTTTTAATCCTGCGCCCCCTTCTTTGATATTCCTCAATCCTGAAGGGAACAGGGGCAGGACAAGAAACAGTAACGGGCTTCCGTGGTGGCACAGTGGTTGAGAGCCCGCCTGAAGATGCAGGGGATACGGGTTCGTGCCGCGTTCCGGGAAGATCCCACATGCCGCGGAGCGGCTGTGCCCATGAGCCGTGGCCGCTGAGCCTGCGCGTCCGGAGCCTGTGCTCCGCAACGGGAGAGGCCACAACAGTGAGAGGAAAAAAAGAAACAATAACATTTTGAATAGAGAGGTTAATCATAAACTCAGCATGGGAACTTGATTTAAGGGGGACTTGGTTTCCTGTATATGTATGTATTTATCTATATACATGTGCATACATATAGCATATGTTTTCCCGAAGAAATTTCCATTTATTTGCTTCAAATAAGTCATTTTATTTGTCATTCTCCTCATTTTATTTTCAAGGTAGAGAAAGGATTTCATGAATTATTCAAACTGTCTTTTTATGGCTGAGAAAGGTCCTGCTATCTTAGAAGCAGCTTGATCTGAGACAATTAAAAACAGACCTACTTTTTGTGTGACTTTTAAAGTTCTTGGTAGCTAATGTCTAGAAGCAAAAACTGTGTGTAGACATTGCAGCCTGATCCTTCCTGAAGGAAAATCCTAAATCACCCATTTCAAAAGCCTTAGCTTTGCTAATAAGGAACATTGAAATCTGCAGCCATTATGTTTCACTTTAAGCAGATTTCCTTACAATTCAAAAGTACAAAGAATCAATCTCAGTGCCCTGAAGGCTCTTCAGGCTATTGCTCAGCTATTAATCATGGGGGGAAAAAAAACTATTTTCAACTTAATTGGTTGGAGGACAACCTATAGATATAAAAAATGCAATTTACGGCCCACTAATGAACAGCTATTTAAGAAATGCTCACATTGAAAACACTATATACATTATAAGAAATGTATAAAGCAGAATACTGCTTAATTCACATAAAATCTTTCTGGTCTTATTTGCTTGGTCTGTTTTTTCAGTTCCTATCTGCTGCTTCAATGAGTGAAAAGAACCTCTAGGCAGAAGCCATTGAAATACTCTTTAAACTCTGTATTTTCATTATATATTGCTGGCTGAATCATAAATGCTGATGCTGGCAAAGTAGTCACAGTAGAACAAAGAGGATTTTTAGGTGCTTCATCTTCTCAACACCACTTTATTACTATTGTTATAAAGCTTTGGACAATCAGTTACGGTTTGACCCCCCCGTTTAGCCAGCTTTTGTTATATTTTGTTATAGCTCAAAAATCAGTTGAGAAACTATCAAGGCTTAGAATGATAGAATTTCAGATTCAGAAGAGATCCTAAATCAGTGAAGCTCCTATTAGAAAACAGAATTCCATGCAAAGGGTTTAACTGAAGATAATTTAATGGCAAGATGATTTACAGGGATGTGGGCAAGGTTAAGGGATCCAAAACGGGATGAGAAACTGAGGGATATATGGGCCCCAGGCTGAGCAGCTGGAGTTTGTCCCCTGAGGGCAGATACACCAAGATGAAGAGGAGGAGAAGCTGAGCCCCACCCAGATAAGAGACCAAATGTTTCTCATTCTCGAGGTCAAGGACACATGTGCAGAAAGGCTCCTCAGAGGTCAAAAGGGAGGGGGCGTCACCTCAAAGGAAGAGATGTCAACCTACCCATATATCTCTTTACTAGAATCCATCTTGGCTAAGAGATGTGCGCGACACACACACACACACACACACACACACACACACACACACACACACACACACATAAACGGAATACAGACTCAGAACCAGGCAAAGCAAGATGATTGACACACACGGGAGGGTCCTGAGATAAACCAAATACAGACTCAGAACCAGGCAAAGCAAGATGATTGGCCAGAGGAAACCTGGAAGAAATGCCCCATAGAAGTGATTCAAACTACCACGAGGGCACGACCTTCTCTCTGAGCCTGCCCGTGTGTGCCCATTCATACGTACTCTTTTTCCTCCTAATAAGCACTTTACTTGATTCACTACTTTCTGTCCTTGTGGGAATTCATTTCTACAAAGCCAAAGGGCCAGGGGCCTTGTCACTGGTCACTGGTCCCTGGTGGTCTAGTGGCTAAGATTCAGCACTCTCACTGCCTCAGCCTGACTTCAATCTCTGGCTGGGAACCGAAATCCTGCTTCAAGCCGCTGCAGGCCAAGCCACCCAAGATCAGAACCACCCAGGACTAACAGTGGGGTTGTTACTACTTTGACCGAAAAGGGCAAGGGCAGAAGACAGTGTCACGAGTGCTGGGAGAGTTGGAACTGTGGAGGGAGACAGCTGCAGTCCCACCCAGAAGAAGACAGAACCACTGCTGGAACTGAAATGCTGAGGCAGGGAAGCAGCAGGAGGAAGGACCTCCATTTCCCCTCTGCATCCCCTGGCAGTGCCTCCTACTGGATGAACCCCAAGGGAAGCCAAAGGCGGGGAGCCTAGATGATGATGTCTGTAAGGCTCAGCTCCCGCTTGGGTACAGAGATCAGGGTAGAGACCGACAGAATGGATGAAGGGGCAGAGCAGAGACTAACCCAACAAGCCCCTTAGAGGCCCGTAGGTCTAGTGATCCTCAGACACGTGCAGGCAGCAAAGCATGTGGAGATCAGCTTAGTCCTTACACAATAACTTGAGTCTAGCTAACTTTAACTGCACGCCTACCACATGCCAAGCCCTGCTAAAAGCAGGTAAATTTGGAGATGCCTAAAGCATCTCTAAATTCAATTCAACAGAATCCTATATAATTGTATATTTACCTTTTTTTTTTTTTTTTTTTTTTTGCGGTACGCGGGCCTCTCACTGTTGTGGCCTCTCCCATTGCAGAGCACAGGCTCCGGACACGCAGGCTCAGCAGCCATGGCTCACGGGCCCAGCCACTCCGCGGGCACGTGGGATCTTCCCGGACGGGGTAAAAAGGCATATTGTTTACTTTCTTGAGCCTTTTGAATTTTGAACCATGTGAATATATTATCAATTTAAAAAAATAAGGAAAAGTAAAAATTTTTAAGTCAACATAAAATGGTAACTGCACAGGGTGTATGGCACCCACAGGAGGGATCTATAGGCTGGTCTGGGGGTGGGGATGGGGTCAAGCCAGGCCTCCTAGAGAAGGTGACGCCTGAACGGAACACTGAGAGAAGGCAGAGACCGGCAGGAGCAGAAGGCGCTGAGGCAGCTGAGATGGTTTAAGCAAGAGCACAGAGGAAACGTGAGAGAAGCTGTGCATGACTGAGCCAAAAGCTGCAGTGGCAAGTGACAGCAGAGGGGACAGGACAGCGAGCAGGGCCAGACTGTGGGAGCCTTGTGGACCCTGCTATAAAGTTTGGATTTCATCCTGAAAACGAAGAGTCATTGCACCAACTTACACTCCCACCAACAGTGCAGGAGGGTTCCCTTTCCTCCACACCCTCTCCAGCATTTATTTGTAGACTTTTTAATGATGGCCATTCTGACCGGTGTGAGGCGATACCTCATTGTAGTTTTGATTTGCATTTCTCTGACAATTAGTGATGTCGAGCATCTTTTCATGTGCCTACTGGCCAGCTGAATGTCTACTTTGGAGAAATGTCTATTAAGGTCTTCTGCCCGTTTTTGGATTGGGTTGTTCGTTTTTTTGATATTGAGATGCATGAGCTGTTTGTATATTTTGGAGATTAATCCCTTGTCAGTCCCATCCCTTGCAAATATTTTCTCCCATTCCGTAGCTTGTCTTTTCATTTTGTTTATTGTTTCCTTTGCTGTGCAAAAGCTTGTAAGTTTGATTAGGTCCCATTTGTTTTTTTAAGTTGGTGCAGCCACTATGGAAAACAGTATGGAGGTTTCTCAGAAACCTAAAAATAGAATTACCATATGATCGAGCAATCCCACTCCTGGGCATACACACCTGGACAAAACTGTAATTCAAAAAGATACACGCACCCCTATGTTCACAGCAGGACTATTCACAATAGCCAAAACATGGAAACAACCTAAATGTCCATCGACAGATGGATAAAGAAGATGGGGTACATATCTACAATGGAATATTACCCAGCCACAAAAAGGAACGAAATAATGCCATTTGCAGCAACATGGATGGACCTAGAGATTATCATACTAAGTGAAGTCAGAGAGACAAAGACAGATACCATATGATACCTAAATGATATGAAACTAAAATATGGCACAAACGAACCTATCTACAAAACAGAAACAGACTCATAGACATAGAGAACAGACTTGTGGTTGCCAAGGGGGAGGCAGGGAGCAAGAGGGATGGACTGAGAGTTTGGGGTTGCAAACTTACATTTAGAATGGATAAACAACAAGGTCCTACTGTATAGCATAGGGAACTATATCCAATCTCCTGGGATTAACCATAGTGGAAAAGAATGTAAAAAAAAGAACATATACATGTGTACACCTGAGTGGCTTTGCTGTACAGCAGAGATTGGCACAGCACTGTAAATCAACTCTACTTCAATAAAAGAGAAAAAAGAGTCATTGTAAACTCTGGGGTTAAGGATGGCTTTGAGGGAGGTGAAACTGCAGATACAGAAGCTATTGTTCCAGTCCCTGAAACACAGGTACACTTTATTCCATCAGGTGACCCTAGAACAACTAGGCCAGCAAGAAATCCAAAAACAAAATCAGCTTGAATTACAAAGACGATGTGGCATATATATACAATGTAATATTACTCAGCCACAAAAAAAGAATGAAATATGGCCATTTGCAGCAATATGGATGGACCTAGAGAATATCACACTAAGGGAATTGAGTCAGATAAAGACAAACATATGATAATCACTTACATGTAACATCACTTATATGTGGAATCTAAAAAGTAACACAAATGAATCTGTATACAAAACAAACAGACTCACAGACATAAAAAACAAACTTATGGTTACCAAAAGGGAAAGGGATGGGGAGGGATAATTAGGAGTATAGGATTAACAGACACACACTGCTACACATAAAACAGATGAACAACAAGGATTTACCATATAGGACAGGGACCTATATTCAATATCTTGTAATAACCTATAATGGAAAAGAATCTGAAATATATATACATAACTGAATCACTTTTGCTGTAAACCTGAAACCAACACAATACTGTAAATCAACTGTACTTTAATTTTTAAAAATCATCTCCAATCAATTTCCCTTTTTAGTCATGGTGAGATCAAAGTTTAACACATTATAGGTGTTCAATACAATATCACATATTGACTAATGGTAGTTTATAAGACTAACAGTATTTTAAGATTTATATCTAGTTTTGACATTAACTCAAAGAAGTCCATGTATTTAAACTTTTACTTATATTTGCTCCAAGATAATTTAATAAGTTAGTAGGTTGAGAGAGAAGGAAAACCTAGGAGGAGGAAAGCATGCGTTTTAGAGTCAGAAATCCCTAGATTAGGTTCCCAGTTCAGACTTTGATTCATGTTGTGCCTTGGCAAGTGGCCTAATCCCCTTGAACCTCAGTTTTCTCGTCTCTCTCATGTGAATAAAGAAACACCACCACTTGCCATTCTATTTTCTCCCCCCACCACCCTCCTCCTCAAGAGGCAAGAATGTAAATGAATGAAGCCTAGTTTTCTCAGTGCTTCCACTTAGAAGCACATAAAGGAGCACCACAGAACTTCCAAGGCGTGGTCTAAGGTACAATGTATGCATTATATCCACTGCCAGCTACAATCATCTTGAAGACAGACACCACAGTCACACATTCATTCAGCTATTCAACAACTTATGAGCTCCCCCATGGTACTGGACATGGTGCTACTGCTGGGGATGGAGAGGTAGGAGAAACAGGCATGGTCTCCACCCTCACAGAGATCATGGCTAACAGGGAAGCAGGTGAAATTACTCAACCCACAAACAAATATAAAATCGCTCTTTGTGAAAAGTGCAGTGAAGGAAAAGAGGAGGTACATGTGAGACAGTAAC
This sequence comes from Neophocaena asiaeorientalis asiaeorientalis, assembly GCF_003031525.2. NCBI lineage: Eukaryota > Metazoa > Chordata > Mammalia > Artiodactyla > Phocoenidae > Neophocaena > Neophocaena asiaeorientalis. The sequence goes on along the minus strand of NW_020172463.1, from coordinate 495,937 downwards.
GAATGTCATTTCTATTGCGAGCATCTTGGGGCAAGTTCTCTAGAAGTAGAACCTGAAGTGGGGACACTTGTGCAAATGATTCATTCAGAGAGTGCTTTCTGGAGAGGCCTCTAAGGGACTGACAGCAGCAGAGTGAGGAGGGGCGGTGGGGGGAATCTGGGTAAAGATGGGTTTCAGGAGAACTCTAGCCTCAGCCTGACCCTACCAGGAGCTCTGAAGCTTCCTTTCAGAACCAAATTTGTCTCAGAGGCAAGAGGACTGAGCTGTTTTACCCCCATATCACTTAATAATTGGTTAAGGCCGCCCTCTTCGGGGAGAATAACCTCCTAGGCATCTTTCATCCAGGCAGCTCCCATCAGCCAAAGGCAATTCTCTATAGAAAGGTGCAGGTGTGAGCAGTTAGCAGCAGCCACACCTGTAGTGGCTAAGGAACGTTCACTACCTGGGTACAGGCGATGAGGCGGGGCTTCAATAGCATCTGCTACAGAGCGTCTGGGGAGGCTTCTCTAAAGTGAGTTTTGAGCTAAGACTTGAAGGATGAGTGAGAATTAGCCAAGAAAGTGTATTCCAGGCTCAAGAGATGACATGTGCCTAATGAAAAACAAAAAGATCACCAGGGCTGGAGAATTGTACTGTAGAGGAAAGCGGATCAAGATTATTTTGGGGAGAACCCGAGTCATTTTGGATTTTATCCTAAGAACAATGAAAAACCATTGAAAGGCTTTAAGTGGGGAAGAGACATAGTCCTCCCCCCCAGTATTTTCATAGCTCCTTGGACTGGTCAGGAAAGAGTGAGAAGAGGGAAAGGGAAGATGTTGGGAAACTCGATAGGAGGCTGGTTTATACTCATCTGGGCTATGAGGGATGGTGGTTTCCACTAGGGTGGAATGGGGATTGAAAGGAAAAAATGGACTCAGGATATATTTTGAACGTAGAACCAACAGAATTTGGTAATGAATTGTCTGCAATGGGGAAAGTTTTATATCTCGATGGAAGATCAAAATAAGAATTTATATTTATACTATTTCCCCTCTTTTGTCTATAGTATGCAAAACACAGGCTCAGAGCCTGATGTTAAGGGGCGCTTTTTTCCCTGCCTTCCCCTGTTAGCTGATACGGCGTACTGAAAGAGACTGACAATAAAGCAAGGTAACGAAACAGCCACTCTGCAACAGCTAACCAAACATCTAGGGATTAAATTGTGTATGAGCTTTCTACAGCGGCACAACAAGTTGACACAAATTTAGGGGCTTAGAACAACATCTATCTATTATCTCACAGGGTCCATGGGTTACGAGGCCGAGCATGGCTTACCTGTGTTCTCTGCTCCAGGGTCTCACAAGACTACAACCAACATGTCAGTCAGAGCTGGGGTCTCATCTGGGGCTTGGGGTCCTCTTCCAAGTACACATGGCTGTTGGAAGAATTCATTTCCTTGCGGCTGTAGAACTGCCGACATCTTACTCCTTCAAGGCCAGCAGAGGAGTGGCTTTCCTCTCTACCCTTTTAAAGGGCTCACCTGATTAGGTGAAGTCCCCCCAGGGCTAATTAAACTCAGCTGATTAGGTGCTTTAATTCCATCTGAAAAAATCCCTTCACCTTTGCCATATAATGTAACCTAATTACAGGAATGAGTTTCCATGGGGAGAGGGTTATATGAGGACACGGGTCACTGGGGGTCATCTTAAAATTCTGCCCACTGCACACTAAACTAAAAACAGAGCAATAGAAAAGAGTTTGATGCCAGTTTATGGATTTGGTAGGAATTTTTAAAAATACCTTTATCATTAAATTCTACTTCAGGATTAGCAATCTCTATACAAATTTGGTAAAATCAGCCAGGGTTAAGAAGAGAGGGATGCATACAGGAGATCCGGGTAGATAGATAACCAACTGACGTGACTAGCTTCTCTCCCTGGAAATCTAAAGTACTGAATTGGCAGATCGTCATCCCTAGAGTTTCTGAATTGCCTATTCTTTTCTCAGATACGAGATAACTGAGCAAATGTTGAAAATAGGTTCAATTCTTACTTCTGGAAGAATCTTACACCCATGTCTGAAGAATAGCATCTTGTGACTCAGGTGATTTCATACTCTTGCAAATTTGTTTTGAGATCTTTATAGAAGCTTTCCGCACATTAAATTAGATCCTAGATTTTGTCTTCTTCAGCCCTCTCTACCAAGCCTGTTGGAGTCTTCTCGTGAAGATTTAGCAAGTTTAAGTCTATCCTAAAGGTAACCCCTGGAGTCATTTAGAGCAGAATACTTGTCTAGATGGCACTGTAGGTCTTCACTACAGGAAAGACAGTCTCTAGGAAGGACTGTCTGTGGAGTGCATAGAGCCCAGGGGCAGAAACTTTCGGTACATATCAATCCAGCGTGAGTCAAGGAGCACTGAGTGGAGAATCAATGGAGAAGAACAAGATGAGGAGGCAATTCATGATTGAAGAGTCCCAGAAAGACCCCTGGGTGAGCAAAGATCATCACAATTTGGGGTCATCTAGACCAGGAGGAAATGAAGGTGAGGAAGACAGAAAGTCACATTTTGCTAGCATCATAAATGCTGGACTTAGTCTCCTATAGAAGAGAAATGGTGGCCTGAATGGAGGTAAGTGGGAGTTCAGATTTTTTAGAAATTACTTTTCCTCTACTACACTTGATTACAGTTGATTCCTAGCTAATAAACACAAACCAGAAGTTTGAGGAATGTGAAGTTGTTTGTATAAAGTGCCCTGCATTTTCTTCTGCCTCTGCCCTCAAGGATAAACCAGGTAACCTATAAGTATTATACACACAGGCATTCACTCAAACTCAGAAGCATTCAAAACATAGAAAAGTGCATAAGAAGGACTTTGACAATAGTGATGTGGGGGCCATGAGCTACATTCCCAGGGACTGATTGTGGCCTCTGTTCCCATGGTGATTATACATTCAACTCGGGACTTCCTTCCCACTCAGTGTAACCTCCATTAAGAAGCAAGAAACAAAAGGAAATAAAGCCAAAGCACTTCAGTGAGTCCAGACTGGGCACAAAGACTGCCAGCACCACAGCCAGACTCAGGGAGCTGCTCAAACTGCCACATTACACATCTCATGGCACACTAATCGCTCCTTCCTCATTAGGGGGCCATTGTACAAAAGGCTGGATCAGGAAAGCTTTATGAAACATGCAAAGATTTTTTTGCTCCAATTCATTTGCAGTTCCCTTTATTACCTTATTAGTTATGCCCAGAGGAACAATTCTAAATTTCCTTTCCTATGTCCATTTGTAAGAACCTCTGTGACTAATACATCTGTGCGTGTGTGCGTTTGAACGGGTGATTGTGATACATGATGATCAGTAGATAGAAGCAGTACCCTTCCCACACGGTTCCTGGAGCACAATACAAATTTTCTTTTGGAAATGTAACCTCATTTTTTTCCCTTTAATTCAACTTTTTATTTTGAGATAGTTGTAGATTCACATGCAGTTGTAAGAAATAATACAGAGATCTCACGTACCCTTCGTCTATCTGTCCAATGGTAACATCTTTCATAACTGCAATACAATATCACACCCTGGAAATTGACATTGATGTAATTAACTGACCTCCTTATTTCACCAGTTTTACATGCATTCATTTGTGTATACTTAATTCTATAAAATGTTTTCACGTGTGTAGATTCACGTAACCATCACCATTTCAAGATAGAGAACAGTTTCATCACCTCTGGGATCTCTCATGCTACCCTTTCACAGCCATACTCACCTCTTCTTCTCCCTGTCCTTCTCCCCTCCCTGCCTGAACCCCTGGCAATCACTAATCTCCTCTCCATCTCTATAACTGTGTCGTTTCAAGAATGCTTTATAAATGAGATCATATAGGATATAACCTTTTAAGATTGGCGTAATTCTCTTGAGGTCATCTGTATTGCACTTATCAAGAGTTCATTCCTTTTTAGTGCTGAGTAATAGTCCATAGTATGGATGTACCACAGTTGGTTTAACCATTTACCTGTTGAAAGACATTGGGATTGTTTCCAGTTTGGGGCCATCATGAATAAAGTTGTTACTAATATTCATGCAGATGTTTTCATCTCTCTGGGATAAATGCCCAAGAGTACAATCACTGGGTTGTATAGTAAGCACATATTTAATTTTATTTTTTTAAAAACCTGCCAGACTAGGGATTTTCCTCTTGGCACAGTGGTTAAGAATCTGCCTGCCAATGCAGGGGACATGGGTTTGATCCCTGGTCCAGGAAGATCCCACATGCTACGGAGCAACTAAGCCTGTGCTCCACAACTACTGAGCCTGTGCTCTACAGCCCACTCGCCACAACTACTGAAGCCCACACACCTAGAGCCCGTGCTCCGCAACAGGAGAAGCCACTGCAATGAGAAGCCCACACACTGCAATGAAGAGTGGCCCCTGCTCGCCGAAACTGGAGAAAGCCCATGCACAGCAACGATGACCCAATGGATCCAAAAATAAATTAATTAATTAAACAAACAAACAAACAAAAAACAACCTGCCAGACTATTTTTCAGAGTGACTGTACCACTCTGAAATTTTAGATTCCCACCAACAATGCATGAGAGATCCTGTTTTCTCTGCATCCTCACCAGCATATGGTATAATTAGTATTTTTGATATCTCGTGTTTTTTTAAAATTAATTAATTTATTTTTAATTTTATTTTTGGCTGTGTTGAGTCTTCATTGCTGTGCATGGGCTTTCTCTAGTTGCAGTGAGCGAGGGCTACTCTTCATTGCAGTGTGTGGGCTTCTCATTGCAGTGGCTTCTCTTGTTTCAGAGCACAGGCTCTAGGCATGCGGACTTCAGTGGTTGTGTGTGGCTCACGGGCTCTAGAGCGCAGGCTCAGTAGTTGTGGCACATGGGCTTAGTTGCTCCGTGGCATGTGGGATCTTTTCGGACCAGGACTTGAACCCGTGTCCCCTGCTTTGGCAGGCAGATTCTTAACCACTGCACCACAAGGGAAGCCTGATATCTCGTGGTTTTAACTTGTGTCTCTTTAATGGCTAATGATGTTGAATATCTTTTCATGTGCTTATTTGTCATCTGTATTTCCTCTTCAGTGAAATGTCTGTTCCTGTCTTTTGCCCATTTTCTGATTGGATTGTTTATTCTTTACTGTTTTGAGCATATTTACATATTCTAAACACAACTCATTTATTAGATGTGTGGCTTGCAAACATTTTCTCCCAGTCTGTAGCTTGTCTTTTACTCTCTAATAGTATCTTTCATTGAGCAAAAGTTTTTAATTTTGATGAAGTCTTGTTTAGCAGTTTTTCCTTTTATGGGTTATGCTTTTGATATCAAGTCTAAAAATTCTTCAACTAGCCCTACATCCGAAAGATTTTATGTTATGTGTTTTTCTAAAATTTTATAGTTTTACATTTAAGTCTATGACTCATTTTGAGTTAATTTTTGTATAAGGTGTGAGGTTTAGGCTGAGGTTCATTGAGGGGCAGGGGGCAGGGGACTCTAGGAATATCCAATTGCTCGAGTACCATTTGTGGGAAAAGGTATCCTTCGACCACTGCATTACTTTTGCATCTTTGCCAAAAATTAGTTGGGCAGATGTGTGTGGGCCTATTTCCGGTTTGAGATAATCACAAAAGACGCAGATGAAAATGACAAAGCTTCAAGAGCCTAGAGAGATGTTAATAAATGTGGAAGACAGATAAATTATTGTAATTCAGCATAAAGATAACTGTTATCCCCAATAAAGAATCCACTGAGTGGAATGTCAGATGATGTAATCAAAGAGAATTTTCCTAAATGAAGGAAGAAGTGAATCTGCAGATTGAAAGAATATATCGTGTTCCCTGAAATTATGACAAAAATCACTGAACACACGGGAATTCCCTTGCAGCCTGGTGGTTAGGACTACGTGCTTTCACTGCGGAGGTCCTGGGTTCAATCTCTGGTCAGGGGAACTAAGATCCCGCAAGCCGTGTGGCATGCCCACCGCCCACCAAAAAAATCACTGAACACAAAGCTACACAATATTAATATATATCCTTAGTTATTAGACTTCAAGAATAAAATAATTTTTTAGGTTTTCAAACAGACAAAGCAAGCCATATTTAAAAGTGGTAAAAAAGATATGGTTAGCCTCAGACTTCTCCAAAGCAACATTCAATTCAAGAAAATAATAGCGCTATGGTTTTGTTTGTTTGTTTTTTTTGTTTTTTTGCAGTACGTGGGCCTCTCACTGCTGTGGCCTCTCCCGTTGCGGAGCACAGGCTCTGGACACGCAGGCTCAGCGGCCATGGCTCACGGGCCTAGCTGCTCCGCGGCATGTGGGATCTTCCCGGACCGAGGCACGAACCCGTGTCCCCTGCATCGGCAGGCAGACTCTCAACCACTGCGCTACTAGGGAAGCCCTTTTCTTCATTTTTGAAGGATCATTTTACTAGATATAGAATTCTTGACTGACAGTCTTTTCCTTTCAGGACTTCGAATCTGTTATCTCAGTGCCTTTTGTCCTCCATGGTTTCTGATGAAAAATTAGCTATTAACCTTATTGGATCAAGTGTATGTGACAAACTGCTTTTCTCTTGCTGCTTTTAAGATTTTCTCTTTCTGTAGTTTTATTATGATGATGTCTTGGTGTGGATCTCTTTGAGTTTATTCTACTTGGAATTTGTTCAGATGTTTAGACATGTAGATTAATGTTTTTCGTCAAATTTGGGTGTTTTGGATCATTACTTCCTCAAAGATCCTTTCTCTCCCTATCTCTCTGTCCCTTCCTTCTGGAACTCCCATTATGTGTATGTTGGAATGCTTGAAGGTATCCCATAGGATTCTGAGGCTCTGTTCATTTTCCTTCATTCTTTTTTCTTTCAAACCCACAGACTGTTAATCTCAGTTGATCTATCTTCACATCTTCCGGTTCTTTCTTCTACCTGTTCATACCTGCTGTTGAGCCCTCTCAGTGAATTTTTCATTTCATTTATTGTACTTTTTAATTCCAGGATTTTGATTTAAAAATAATTACTATCCCTTTATTGATACCCTGTATTTGATGAGACATAATTCTCATACCTTCCTTTAGTTTTTTAGACATTGTTTCCTTCAGTTTTGTGAACATTTTAAAAACAGCTTATTTTAAAAAGTGTTTGTCTTTTAAGTCCAATGTCTTGGCTTCCTCAAGGACATTTTCTATTGATTTTTTTTCCTGTGCATGACCATATTTTCTTAGTTCTTTGAATGTCTTGTAATTTTTTTGTTAAGAACTGGACATTTAAAATAATATAATGTGTCAATTCTGAATATCAGATTCCACCCCCTCCCAGACTTTGTTGTTGCTGTTTGCTTTTGTTTGTTTAGTGACTTTTCTAAGTAAATTCCTTAACGTCATGTGTTACCACTGAAGTCTCTGCTCAACTAGCTTAATGGTCAGCTAATGATTATACAGATACTTCCAGAAGTGCCTAGAACCAATGAACTTCTCAGCTGTTGTTGAGGAGCTCTGCGTATGGTATACCTTCAACACTTGGCCAGACAGTTGACAACTGTGCCTTAGCCTTCACTTCCTGCTTGCACAGAGCCTCAAGGTCAGTGCTGTGGGAGGGTTTAGGGCCTTCTCCTGTCTTTCCTGGGCATGTGTACAGCCCTGGGTATGCACACAGCCATATACATGTGCATGGCCTTCCAGATTCCCAGGAATACATCTGGGCTTTTCAAAGTCTCTATAGGTATACCTCAGATATATCACAGGTTCAGTTCCAGACCACCACAATAAAGTGAATATTACAATAAAGTGAGTTGCATGAATTTTTCAGTTTCTCACTGCATATAAAAGTTACATTTATACTATACTATAGTCTATTAAGTGTGCAGTAGCATTATGTCTAATAAAACAATGTACAGACCTTAATTTAAAAGTTATCTCTTGCTAAAAATTGCTACCCATCATGTGGCCCTTAGTAACATTCAAGATCACTGACATCACAGATCATCATAACAAATATAATAATAATGAAAAAAGTTTGGAATACTGTCAGAATTACCAAAATGTGACACAGAGACACGGAGTGAGCAAATGCTGTTGGGAAAATGGTTCCAATAGGGTTGCCACAAAACTTCAATTTGTAAAAGACAGAATATCTGTGAAGCACAAAAAAGCAAAGCGCAATAAAACGAGGTATCCTGTATAGACAGCTCAGGCCCTAGCTTTTCCTTTTAAGCTTCTTGGTTTGCCTATTGTTTGCCCTTACTCTTATCTACTACCTCCAGGCAGCCACCCAAAGTTTGATAACCGCCTCTAAATATTTTTGACAAACATCCCCAGAAAAAGGCTTTTTGCTTTGAGTCAGGTTAAATAAAGGCAAACTTGCAAGTGAGATCATCCAGGGAAGCATGAGACAGGTCAAATAATTCCAATTCTCTGGATTTGAGGCCTTGAAGGAACTCCAGCCCAATTTTGCCCCCTCTGGTGGCTGCCGATTTTCATCTTGGTTGTGGAATCCTGGTTTTCAAGGCTACCATGGAGTTAGGAGGAAGGGGTTAAGGATAGAGTTAAACACTATAAGTTTAAACACTATAAAGCTCCCTTTGCTTATTGCAGTTTAGGTGTTTTTATTGGCAGGGGGGAAGAACTCCCCAGATTACTGCAACGCTTGTTTCATTTCCAGAGTTTTGAAAATGTTGATTCTGGCCATTTTTATTTTGGCCACGCCACATGGTACGTGGGATCTTCATTCCCTGACCTGGGATCGAACCCATGCCCCTTGCAGTGGAAGCATGGAGTCTTAACCACTGGACCGCCAGGGAAGTCCCAGATTCTGGCCATTTTAAAAACCAGTTTTCTCATTTATTTTATTAAAAGAAGGGAGGATTTTCAAGGGTTTTATTCTGTCATTTTCCCTGACATGTTAAAATAAGTTTGAATTAAGATGTGCTAAAATTTCCCAGGTGCTTCCTGTGATTATACCTAAATATTTTTGTATATATGTATGATGTTTGTATTTCTTTATTGTTAACACACATGTGTTTTAGAAACATGAAAGGATAACCTTGGTTGTCCTTATTATATAATAGATCCTGTGGGCTGAACCTGTGGTTCATAGCAGAAGGGAGATGTGGAGAGAGATGAGTCTGGAAAGATAAGTAGGAGTCAGCTCATGGAGGGACCTATCTTCCATACTAAGGAGGCTTCACTTTATCCTGACCAAGGGAAATTACTGGGGGGTTCTTCATAATGGTACTATCATACTAAAAGTTGCATTCTAAAAAGATCCCTTGGGCTTCCCTGGTGGCGCAGTGGTTGAGAGTCCACCTGCCGATGCAGGGGACACGCGTTCGTGCCCCGGTCCGGGAAGATCCCACATGCCGCAGAGCAGCTGGGCCTGTGAGCCATGGCCGCTGAGCCTGCGCATCTGGAGCCTGTGCTCTGCAATGGGACAGGCCACAGCAGTGAGAGGCCCGCGTACAGCAAAAAAAAAAAAAAAAGATCCCTTGGGCCAAAAACTATGACAGTGGGGCTGGAGTAGATTCAAGAGGCAGGAAAGGGGTGTATCAATTGGATGTTGAGAGTGGGGAAAAAGGGAGGAGCTGAGGATGAAACTGGGTTTCTGGTTTGGATGTCTGCTGAATGGAGGTAACATTTGCTGTTTTGCATTGAATATACAGGAATAGACTCCTGGGCAAGACAGTGAAATGCATTTTGGACAAGTTGATATTGAGGTGCCAATGGGATACTCAAGTGTAGTTGTCTAGTCACTGAGTGGTTAAGGGGGCCTGGAGCTCAAGAGAGAGGCCTGGTTGGGTAGACAGGAAAGGCCTCAGGTGAAAGTGGAAACCATCAGGGAGAGTGTGCAGTAAGTAGAAGAGGCCCAGTCCCAGGTCCAGAACCCTGGGGAACAGCAACTTTCAGGGCAAAATGGTGTGCTGCTTAAGTGCAAAGGCTTTGGAGCCACACCGCCTGTTATTAGTGTCCTGACCTCAGGGAAGTTATTTACCCCAGTTTCTGCATCTGTAAAATGAGCATATTGAATAGCACACTTAGAACAGTGCTTGTGATGTTTAGTTTCACTGAGATCTGTGAATAAAGAGCTGTCCAAGAAGGTGAAGAAGGGACTAGGAGAAGCTCTTTTTTTTTTTTTTTTTT
>NW_020172463.1:367484-485775 GCF_003031525.2 Neophocaena asiaeorientalis asiaeorientalis | reverse complement strand
TTTTTTTTTTTTTTTTTTTTTTTTGCAGTACGCGGGCCTCTCACTGTTGCAGCCTCTTAAGGTGCAATGAGGAAAGACAATTTCACAGAGATTTACATGTCAAACTCAGCCAAGAGGACAGTACCAGAAGGTCTATAAAGTGTCCATCTTTCAGCAATTAGTGGTTTCACCAAGAGCAATTTCTATGGAATGGAATGAGGCAGACTGTAAAGTGTTGAAAAGTGAGTAGGGGTCAACACTGATACTTTCTTCCCTCCCCTCACGGCGCCTCTGTCTCCCACCAGAGGCTTCCTCTAAGGACAATGAGTTATGGATCATATTCCCCTTTTTCCAATCAATTTCGGCCACCAATAGGATAATATGTTGTACCAGGTTACCTTTCATTCTTCTACTTTTGTGCCTTGCACGTCATAGGCGATTGAAGTAACTGCTGATACAGGGGCTTCTACAGACTCCTTAATTCGCGTTATTAGACTGCTCGCACCACGTCCAGGTCCATTCCTTCCACGACTGCTTAGAGGAGTGTCATCCCCATCATGGCCACTTGGTGGGGCCCGCCCTCTCGTCTGGGACCTCAGGTCACGATCCCGGAAGCACATCCTTCGCACAGACCCGAGGGAAGATGATGGCGGCGGCGGCCCGAGCGGTGGTGTTACGAGCGGTGGTGTTACCCGCGGTGCGGCGGAGGCTCTGCGGTTTCACCGAGAGGCTCCTGACCGGAGGTGCTGCCGGGCGGGTGAGCTTCCCTCCACTTGTTTGGGTGCCGCCGGGACCAGGCTAGGCCGGGCCTCTCCCGCAGAACTCCGCGCGGCGAGCCTGAGTCTCGGGCGCCCGGCCGGGCCGCGGGCGTCGGATCCACACACCACCCCAACGGCGGGTGGGGCCTTCCCAGCCGGGACCCGTGGGGCATCAGGCGGCCGGGGACGCCTACCTCCCGCCGGCGCTGGTCTGGCTTTGGTACCCCGCAGCGCGTGACCCGCCAGTGACGTGTGGCATGACCCTGGTTTACCGACCCCCTTGCCCTAGTCACTCGGGAGTCATTATAAAGAGTGCGTGTTGATCACTAAAATCGCAGTGGTTGCCATTGGGGGAAATTAAAAAGTGAGGACCCCACCCCGCCCGCCCCGAGTTCTCTTTTTTCTTAAAACTGAGCGTCTTCATCATCAGCTCTGCTTCCTGCGAACCAAGGGGTAGCTAAAGGAAAGTTTGTCTGTATATGTATATTTCTCGTGCAAGACTAGCTTTGTCTAGAGGAAAAGAAAAGCTGGGTCGGGCGAATAGTCCATAGCCAACAAGTTAGTCAGCCAGAGTGTATCTTGAGCACCTGCCCTTCTTCCTGCCTTCTCTTTTTCTGGCTTTTTAAAAACTGCTTTTCTTAAACGGTGGAAACCTTAAGGATTTCTACGTTGTGTATAGGTATTTTAATATTTTTCGCTCCCTTTCTTGGCTTCCCCCATTCACCCACCCCCGCTTCTGCCCTCTATGGTGAATATTAAACATTTCTAGGAGAAGTATTGAAATAAAAGTAGTTTCTTTCAGGATAATTATCATAACCGTTTATTTGCCGTAAGGAAAGGGCATATGTAGACTTGTTGCTGGCTTTAGGAAAGTGGTTGGTTGAGGAATGTTCTCAACATAGGACAGCCAAGGGGTGGGTCTCAGTGGAATAAAAGTTAAGGAGGAAAGAGTACTTTATAGAGTCTGTTTAGGATAGATTTGGTTTTCTAATCAACATTTCATATTAGAATAGTGATATGTTTTGCTTCTTCCTTCCACCCCCAACCAGTCACTATATTTTGGAGGAAACAGATTGAGAAGTACACAGGCTGCTACACAAGTTGTTCTGAATGTCCCTGAAACGCACGTAACCTGTTTGGAGAATGGACTCAGAGTGGCCTCTGAAGACTCTGGGCTCTCAACATGCACAGTAAGTGATTTAGTTTGACCCCTCATTAGGCGAGAGAGCAAACTGTTGATTTTAATTTAAGCTTTTCATTTGGTTGGCAGGTGGTTGAAAGTAGCAGCAATTATTTTACCAACAAGTGACTGTCACTTGTCAATCTCTTCCTGTGATACTTCCATACCACACGAGTGTCTACATCTGGTTCTTGTAGCCTGTTGTGTCATGTAGTGTTGATAATAATGAGAGAGATATATTTGCTGGACTACTCTGTGCCAAATGTTTTTACATATATTGTCTTATTTGATCTTTAAAATAGTTCTTTGTAGCAGGGATCATCATATCCATTTTACAGTTGAAAAACAAGATCCGAGAAGTTAAATGGTTTTGTCCAAGGTCACACAGCTAATACATGACAGAACCAGGATTTGAACCTAGATTTTCTGACAGTCTCTGATGTTCTTTACACTATACTTGTTAATTGACTGTAGTAACACATTGGGCTAAGAATCTGGGTCCTCAGTAAAGCTGGCAAGTAGGTATTTGTGGCACCCAGCAGTAGCCTGATGACCAAAAATTTAAAATCTCAGTTCATAGGACCTTACTGTCAGTCCACTCAAGAAGACTTTAATGTTAAGGCTGGAAAGCATTTGTCAGAAAAAGGAAGAAGACTGCCTCCTACCCCTACCCCGTCCCCTCAAAAGAAAGAAGATGTTGTCTTATTTAATTCTTACTTGATTGCATTAAGGTTGGGCTCTGGATTGATGCTGGAAGTAGATATGAAAATGAGAAGAATAATGGAACAGCTCACTTTCTGGAGCATATGGCTTTCAAGGCAAGTTGTAAGACTTTTTTTTTTAATGCATGAGGCAGTAAACACAAAATCTCATTCTCAGGTAAGGAGAACTATAATAGTATAGCATGTTTTACTTTTATTTTTAAAATCTTTTTTTCAGGATAATTACCTGAAATAATTACTGATAATTGCTCTGTAGAGCGAAACAAGGATTTTCTCTTGGGATGTAAGGGTCATTTGAACGTACGCCACTATTTCTGAAGCCTGATGTACTTTAGAAACCAAATTTGGTCCTTACATAGGCTTATGTCCTCATATGCATTGTCTGAAGTGTTTAGAACAGATGAGGGATAAAGGAAGAGGTCATAATTTTTTTTTCCCTCTTTTATTTCAGGGCACCAAAAAGAGATCCCAGTTAGATCTGGAACTTGAGATTGAAAACATGGGTGCTCATCTCAATGCCTATACCTCCAGGGAGCAGACTGTATATTATGCCAAAGCATTCTCTAAAGATTTGCCAAGAGGTATTGTTATTATTTATACTGCAGATATGTAATTTCCACAGGAATTCAGAAATGATTTAGTGCTGTTTACATTATGTTTGTTGAGAAAGAAAATGAAAAAAATGAACCAAACTTTGGGTGAGGGGCCACCTGTTTTTATTTTTTCCTCCAAATATGAGAAACGATAAAAATATTTGTAGGCTGCAGGACTTGTGCAAACCAGGCCCTAACACTTGATTCAGATATTACTTCCTCCAGAGCCATACCTGTGTAGTGAACTATTTTTAATTGTTTTATTATTTGTTTACTTTTACTGCCTACTTTTTGTTTTGTTTTTTCTCTATCCTGTTACCTGAATATTTTATTTCTACAAGTCAGAACAGATTTTCTATCTACTGACTGCTGGGCTTTGTTTTTGAACAAAACTTCCTTGCTTCTTTATTGCATTTGCACATTCTGGTTCCTCATCCTGGAGTGCACTTCTTTCTTACTGTCCTTTCCATTAATTTTTTTCAAAATTCAATTTATTTAAACTAAAAAAAAAAACAAAAACCCAATACAGATCACTGATCCCCCACCCCCTGCCCCAACAATGATCAGTCTGTTCTCTGTATCTATGAGCTTGGGTGTTTTTTTGTTTTCGACTTTGTTTTCCCCACATATAAGAGAGATCATATGATATTTGTTATTTCTCTCTCTGACTTTTTTGCTTAGCATAATGCCATTGAAGTTCATCCATGCCATTGCAAGTGGCAAGATTTCATTCTTTTTTAGGGCTGAGTAATAATACTCCTCTTTGTATGTGAGTGTGTATTTGTGTATCACAACTTCTTTACCCATTCACTCATTGATGAACACCTAGGTTGTTTCCATATCTTGGCTGTTGTACATAACGCAGTGAACACGGAGGTAGGTCTTTTCAAGTTAGTGTTTTTGTTTTCTTTGGATAAATGTGCAGAGGTGGAATTGCTGGATTGTATGGTAGTTCTATTTTTAATTTTTTAAGGAAATTCCATGTTGTTTTCTATCATGGCTGCACCAGTTTACATTCCCACCAACAGTGTAAAAGGGTTTCCTCTTCTCCACATCCTTGCTAACCCTTGTCTCTAGTCTTTTTGATAGTAGCCATTCTGACAGTTATGGGGTGATATCTCATTGTCATTTTGATTTGCACTTTCCTGATGATTAATGATGTTGAGAATCTTTTCATGTACCTGTTGGCCATCTGTGTGTCTTCTTTGGAAAAATGTTTATTTAGATCTTCTGCCCATCTTTTAATCTGATTGTTTGTTTTCTTCCTATTGGTTTCTATGGGTTCTTCATATATTTTGTATATTCACCCCTTATCAGATATATGATTTGCAAATATCGTCTTCCATTCAGGAGGTTGCATTTTCATTTTGTTGATGTGCAGAAGCTTTTTAGTTTGATGTAGTTCCACTTGTTCATTTTTGCTTTTGATGTCAGGTTCAAAAAATCATCACCAAGACTTATGTCAAGGAGCTTACTACTTCCTCAGTTTTCTTCTAGCAGTTTTATGGTTTCAGGCCTTCTGTTCAAGCCTTTAATTAATTTTGAGTTAATTTTTGTGTATAATAGGTGTCCAATTTCATTCTTTTCCATGTGGCCGATTTTCCCACACCATTTATTGAAGAGACTATCCTTTCTTTGTTGTATATTTTTGGATCTTTGTTGTAAATTAATTGATCATATATGCTTGGGTTTATTCTGGGCTCTCTGTTGTGTTCCACTGATTCAGTACCTGGTTTTATGTACCATACTGATTTGATTACTGTTCTTTGTAATGTTTGTCCTGCATCAGCAGGCGGACTCAACCACTGTGCCACCAGGGAAGCCCGCCATTGGAATTTTGATAGGGATTGCATTGAGTCTGTATATTGCTTTTGGTAGCTTGGACATTTTAACAACATTAATTCTTCTAATCCATGAGCATGGACGATCTTTCCATTTCCTTGTGTTGTCTTCAGTTTCTTTCATTAATGTCTTGTAGTTTTCTTCGATTAAATTTATTCCTAAGTATTTTATTCCTTTTGATGCAATTGTAAATGGGATTACTTCTTATTTTCTCTTGCTGATAGTTCATTATTAGTGTATAGGAACACAACAGATTTTTGCTTATTGACTTTGTATCCTACAGCGTCACTGAATTCGTTTATTAGTCCTAACAGTTTATTTGATGGAGTCTTTAGTGTTTTTTATATGTAATATCATGTCATCTGCAAATAGTGATAGTTTTACTTCTTCCTTTCCAATTTGGATGCCTTTGATTTCTTTTTCTTGCCTAATTGCTCTGACTAGGAGCAATTTTTTTATTCCTTTTTTGTTACAAAAACTCTGAAGCAGAATAAGCAAGTGTTCACTTAAAAGATTATTGATGATTGTTTTCATAGCAATAAAATAAAATAGATTTTATTTTTATTTTGTAGAAGTAAAATAATTATTCTGACAGCATAACTATTTTTTGTAGTTACCATGTTGTAGAGTGTTTTGGATATCTTAAAGGAAAGTTACTACACAAAACATTTTCCCAATGGGAGAATTAATGAAAAAATGTAGCAGTTTTAGTGCTAATTGGTGAGACTATTAATCTTTAAGGTCCTTGTATAGTTGTAGTTAATTTCATTACTTTGAAATTTTGGATTCCTAATAGGCTTTCATTAATAATGTTTGAATGCCACTTTACACAAGTACCTTTGTATATATGTAATTTGTGTATATATCATCTCATTTGATCAGCACAGTAATCAGATAAGTGTCTCCACTGTGCAGTTGTGGAGATTGAGGTGCAGCCCAGACTGTGACTTTCCCCGGATCACATAACTTAGTGGCTTACTGTGGACTCAGATGCCTGTCTTCTCACTCAGATTCACTGTGTCAGGTTGCTTTGTCAAAACAACAAAACAAAACACCTACCACCTGCAAATAAAGTAAAATTTTCATAACATGGTAGCCTAACTTGTGTATTAAAACCAATGAAAATGAAAACAGTGGAGGGTGTGTTAGTTTGAATTGCAAAAAACATTGGTTAGATTCTTAATGATTTCTGTAGAAATAGTTTTTGCCCCAGGACTAGTTAGGCACTAAGAACAAAGGGCTAGGCCAGGCTACTTTAAAGGACTGTTGATTCTAGCCTGTTTCTCTCCTTTATTTACACAGAGAACAGCAAAGAAAGCAAAAAAGAGGACTAGAGAAAGGAAGAGAGAATTTAGAAGACCTTTTTTTTTCTTTCTGGCTTCTGGCTGGGAAGGACAGAGTCCCTGTTAGTGGGAGTGGAAATGGAAAAGAGAGGCGCTCTTTGAGGAATCCAAAGTGGAAGTGCTCTCTGAAGCAGATCCCACTTTGGGAATTTGCTTGAGGCTTTTATACTCTCAGTTGGGTGAAACCTGGTGTGTGAGGTAATAATTAGATGCTTAGATAAGTGGTCTTCAAACTTTTATGATCATCCATTCTTATCAGTAAGAGACTTGAACATATATCCTCAATATAGGTATATGTATAAATTAAATACATGTACTGCTGTACTAATATATACAGTATTACATATACATTAGAAAGAGAGAAGATTCTGAGTAAAACATAAATATTGGGAAATATGAATCCCCACTTCAGAAGGTACCAATCTAGACTACTACTTCCACATAAAGGGGGAGTCTTCACACAGGATCCCTTGTCCTCCCATCTGTCTTTGGGCTCTTCCTTACCCACCTGGGCCTTTATTTCTCTTGTCTGGACAGATAGGTTTTTTTTGTTTGTTTTTGTTTTTAAATTTTATTGGAGCATAGTTGATTTACAGCATTGTGTTAGAGAGATGGTTTTACAGATAATTTTTTCTTTTTGCCCAGGACCTCGGTCCCAGCCTATTCTAGCAGTCTGTTTTGTCATGTTGGGTAGTCTGTAGAGGTAATTAATTACAGGAGGTCCTTGGTATTTGAACATTATTGCTTCTGAGACAAGTCACCTTAAAGTGAACTTAAAACAAGGAACAGAAATTTACAGCAGAGTAACAAAATGAAACTAAAGTTTATAAATTTGTTTTATATTGACTAAAATTTAGATTGTGATTGCAACTATATACTAATTCTTCAAGGATAGTTTAGGTTTTCCTTTTTTGGAGAAGTATGTACTTTTTCTGATAAAATTGCTTAGTAGCATGATAAATCCTTTAGTTCACTTGTGGCTTTTTGCAAATTAGGGTCATTTTTGTATAAATACTTGAGGGTTTTATCAGTTTTTCCAAGGGTCACTTTTAATACTTTGATAGTCATGTTCTCTCTTTTAGGGTACCTATCCTTTTTTTCAAATGTTAACAGCTACAGCTCTGTTGGATCATCATTTATCAGTGACTTTACTAATTAATGGTCAGAATCTAACCAGCATTGACCAGAATCTAACCAACATTGACCAATAACTGGATTTAAGTGGGGAAAGATATTTGAGAGGGCACTAATTCTGTAAGTGGTTCAGTGGGGATATATATTAGATTACGATGGTTCTTGGCTTCTTAATATAGTAGCCTCGTTGCTGTGGGATCTTGGGTAGTGACTATTTGGGTGATGTCGGTCTCTGTGTGTACCTGTGTGCTCTGAGTAGATAGATAATTTTCTCCTTACCATTGTCACAGAGAACAATATACAGTTATATGCAGATTTCCATGACCGTTCTGAAGTGGTTGTAGGCAGTCATTTTACAAGTGTTGTGGGGACTTCTGGCAAATTTAGTCTTCTTCAAGTTCATCTGTACCACAGGGGATTGCATTTCTCATTTTAATTTAGTCCTTCTAGGTATATCAAATTATAGAAACATTTATTTCTTCTCAGTTTAATCATTTAGTCAGTATTGAGTGATGGTCACTATCATTGTTTCTGATGCTAATTTAATAGATTTTAAACAGTGAAAATTTAAGGTTTTAGTGTTTCTTCTTGTGTTTTATTTTCAATAAGCTGTAGAAATTCTTGCTGATATAATACAAAACAGCACATTGGGAGAAGCAGAGATTGAACGTGAACGTGGAGTAATCCTCAGAGAGATGCAGGAAGTTGAAACCAATTTACAAGAAGTTGTTTTTGATTATCTTCATGCCACAGCTTATCAAAATACTGCACTTGGACGGACAATTTTGGGACCAACTGAAAATATCAAGTAGGTATAATTCTCAGATTTTTTTTTTTTGAGAAAAAATTTGAATTGTGAAAATTAACATTCACATTCAAAAAGTATGTTTCAAAAAGTAATTTTTTACCCCCAATAATCTGAATGAAATTGTACTTAAGCTACACTTTAGCCCCACCTAACTCCCAGGTGTCTGGATTTGTAGCTACTTCTGGAATAAACAAGTGATGGTATTAAATCTTTTTTTTTTGATATATACTTTGATACTTGTTGCATATATCCTATTTCTGACTGCATTTAACTTAGAATACCTTTAAGGTCCAATTTAATTTCAGGTATATTATGTGAGGATCTGTGCTTTTAAATTTCCTTTTAATATTGCTTTTCTTACTCCACTTACAGGTCTATAAATCGTAAGGACTTAGTGGATTATATAACCACACATTATAAGGGGCCAAGAATAGTACTTGCTGCTGCTGGAGGTTAGTTTAAGTTTCTGTGACTGTTTTAAACACAGAGTGATGTACTTATCAGTTTGATCCTATTGGCAGATGTCTTTAGAGTTTTTATTTAGAGAGCAGATTGTTAAATGTGCTGGGTAAGGGCAGTATGGAGCCCTGGAACCAGACTTTTCCTCTGTCTTCTCTTTAGTAGAGTTTTTCTTTTATTTTTCTTTTAATTTTTATTTATTTTTGGCTGTGTTGGGTCATCGTTGCTGCACCTGGGCTTCCTCTCGTTGCGGCGAGTGGGGGCCACTCTTTGTTGCAGTGTACGGGTTTCTCATCGCGGTGGCTTCTCTTGTTGCGGAGCATGGGCTCTAGGCACGCGGGCTCAGTAGTTGTGGCTCGTGGGCTCCAGAGCGCCGGCTCAGTAGTTGTGGCGCACGGGCTTAGTTGTTCTTCAGCATATGGGATCTTCCCGGACCAGGGCGCAAACCCGTGTCCCCTGCGTAGGCAGGCGGATTCTTAACCACTGGCCACCAGGGAAGCCCAATAGAGTTTTTCAGTGGCAAAATTTAGTGACCCTCCAATATATAAGTGTGCACACATAATGGAATTTCCTTGTAAGAAAAGGGCAAATGAGTGAACTGGGAGATAATGAGACTTGGAAGATGGTGTTCTATGGTTTGGGACTCTCGAGATTTTAAATTACTTCTTGAGAACCAGCTTCATCCTTGGTCAGGCGTGGAATGAGCATGTTATGTTGTTTATTCATTCTTTGATTTGTTCGTTCTTTCAGTAAGATCTGCTAGTTACTGAAAAGGGGAAGTATATAGGGGATTAGGAGGATATTTAATGGGAATCTGAACATGCAAGTGGCATCAGGACAAGGCTCCCTTGTGAGAACATGTTTGAAGCCAGTGAATGAAAGAAAATTCACATTAGATTTTGCTAGATTTCCTGGTAGTCTGAATTTACGCAAATTGTACATTTTACTGGTTTCCAGTTTTGTGTTTTCTTTCTTTTTAGGACAAAGTGAAGATACATGGAATGTTCTTTTGTGTAAATTTTTCTCTCTTTAGAAATGACAATAAATTAAAATTCTAGTTGCCCTGGATAGACTTTAGGCTCATTACTTGGGAATAATGGAGAAGATGAAAATGAGGGTTAAATATCTTAAAACATGTTGCCTTTGTGTGGCAGATAAGTGTGCTCTGAAGTTATTTTGAGTTAGTAACATTGTTTCTAAAATGGCTGGGGTTCAACAATTGAAACTGCCTTGGAAAGGGGAACACTATTGGTTGGATGGGGCCTCAGCAGCTAAGCTGTCAGGGATGTCTCTGCCATTGTTGGTGGCATATGGATGCAGTGGGTTTTATCATAGTTCATTGGTTCATTTTGACATCATCAGAGTTGGGGTATCTTACAATTAATTAATGGCCTATCCTAGATTAATTAGCATTTTGTCTTATTGGTACATAAGTGATGATATTTCTTATCAACAGTGGCATCTTAACTTCAGCGTAATAGGCCAGAGCTAGCTTGATTAAAAAAAATAAAATTTATCGGCTCCCCTGCCTTTTGGATAGAGGTAAGCTGGGGCAGGTGCTGAATATCTGGAACATCCAACCAGGAGGGCTATAGGTGAAGGTAGTAAAACAGGGGAGGTGGTTGTTAAGTGCTGAGAACTGTGTGCATGTTCATGGTTCTGCACTCTCTGCTTGTCATCCTTATATCACCAGGGTCTTCCTATTGTTTTGTCACCCTCTGGATTGATATCTAAGGCGGCTCTCCTACATAGTGATTGTGAAAACGTGTGTAATCATTCACTGTCTTGTTTTATACCAGAGATTTGTTTGGAAAACATGGGTGTAAGTTGTGCTTTTATGTTTTAATAGAATGTTTCATTTAAAAAAAAAAAAATCTTGCGGTGATATTTTTTAAGGCACTTACCCACGTTTAAATTTGTCTTGTAAGTTTAGGAATCTTTCACTGACTGAATCTGTTTGGATCCCAAGTTTGGAAAATAAGGGATATAGAATCTAAGTAACTCTTAAGTTTTGGATGGCAAGTAGTGAGTGTTTGAATAGCTATGAATTTATTCAGAAATTTGTATGAGGTTATTTTGTTCCTGTATTTTGATAGCAGAGCGCAGAGAATGAAGCGTATCTTGTATCCAGCTTTCTTTAAATGACAGTTATTCTTTTCTACTTTAAAAAATTTATTGAAAGGTGACTTTTCCTTGCTAGTTTGCACTCTAAGAGTTTTAATTATTTAATATAACATGATTCTGTATGGAAAATGGTATTTTCAAGCTATCTTATTATCCTTATCTGTGAATCCATTGGTATGTTATGAAAACTGTGATGGTTCTTCAGAATGAGAAAGCTGTGCAGCCCCAAGCCTTATAACCAGGGAAAGAGTGTGCTCTGTGAGCTTACTCTTAAAAAGGCTTTTAGTCAGAGCAAGTAGTCCATGTGTAACCTGTATCACATTATACCACCTTGAGCTTATTGTAAACAGAAGTATTGGCAGTTCGTTGTGTGCTTTACATTGCACTGCTACTGGATATATAACATATTTTCCTTCAATTTAGGGGTTTCCCATGATGAACTGCTTGAGTTAGCAAAGTTTCATTTTGGTGACTCTTTGTCCACACACAAAGGAGAAATACCAGCTCTGCCTCCCTGCAAATTCACAGGAAGTGAGGTAGGGCAAGCCTCCTAAGCTAGTGTTTAACCCTTTGGGTTTCTTGTGTTGTATTTATGAATGTGTGTAGCAAATGTGCCTGTTTCTAACAGTAAAATGGAAGAAGCCAAAGGAGTCCAGCCGAGGATGGACTCAGTTGTTTATATTCTTTCCTGTTCCATATATTTAACCCACCTATTTTTCTTTCCTAAGGAAGTAAGGTTTTAAGGAAAATATAATTTGGGCTTTTTGTGCTTTTTCTTTGATACTATGCCCATTTTCCTATTGTAGGGCATAAAAGTTAATCTTTTATTTTAAAAACACCCCAAATTTTGACTTTTAATCAGGTTTATTCTTGGCTAAGTTCTGCCCACAGTACATTTCTGGGGGGTAGCTGTTAAAGCCAGAACTTGTAGAGAACCTGCTATATGTCAGCTGTATCTTTAAGCCTCATTAGAAGCTTAGTTTGCCACATTAGGGATGATGCTCATATAGTTGTATCCGGAAAGAAGCCTGATGCTGGCAATTGCATAAGACTGCAGCATTGGCAGTACAAAAATAAGCCTGTTATGTCAAGATTAGCTTAAATTTAGAGAGTCAGAAAAATTCAGACTGACAAAAGATTATTTCTACCAGTGAAATAATGCATCGCTTTTTGACCAGGTAATTATCTGGTGGCTGTGTCTGGATTATTTCAAGTGGAGATCTTTTGGTGAAATTCTTCTAGACTATACAGTGTAATGAGGCCTAATTGTTTAAAAAACAAAGGAGTGTCATGGTGAGCATTCTAACTTTGCAGTTAATGGAGCTGGTGAGTTTGTTTCTTGTTAAGCATGTTATATAGTGGTAATCTTAACTAGAGCTTTGTATCCCTTATCCTAACTAGATTCGAGTGAGGGATGACAAGATGCCTTTGGCACATCTTGCAATAGCTGTTGAAGCTGTTGGTTGGGCACATCCAGATACAATCTGTCTCATGGTTGCAAACACACTGATTGGCAACTGGGATCGCTCTTTTGGAGGAGGAATGGTAAGTGATTTTAAAAGTAAATTTCCATAATAAATGAGAAGATGAAACTTCGTAGTATGAATTTTGACTTAAACTATAAACTGATCCTGGATTGCATCCTGGGCCAGAAAAAAATTTTTTTCTTTTGCCATATTGGCAAATTTTGAATAAGGATGGAAGGATTTGTTAATAGTAATATATCAGTGTTAATATCCTAATTTTAATAATTGTACTGAGGTAAATTTCCTTGTTTTTCAGAAGTGCACATTAAAAAGTACTCAGGGGTAAAAAGGATGTCTGCACTGTACTCTCAAACAGTTGAAAAATACGTTACAGAGAATATGATAAAGCAAAAACGATGGTAAATAACAGGTGTTAAGGAATTGGATAAAGGAAATTCTTTGTACTGTTTATGTTACTAGTCTGTAGTCTGAAATTACTTCAAAATACAAAGTGTATATATTTATACTCAAAGATTTTGAGAAAATACATTTCATATAAGTATCTTAGGCTTCACATGCAATATAATTTCAATTTTTTAAGCAAACAGCCCAAAGCTCTACAAATTGGGTTGATAATAGCTAATTTTTATTTTAAATTTTTGTTGTTGTTGGCAAAGCATATTGGCATGGGTTATTCAATTTTTTGGTTGATATGGTTATAAATGATTATTAAACAAAGCTGGAACACAGAATTAGAAGTCATAACCATATCTCACATCAATCACTGCTAGAAGTGGAATACTGGGCTGGATTGACCATGGGACCCTGTAAACATACCTGAACTACAACCTGTGAGGTCAGTCCATTTTTAATTTTAATTTTGGCCTGATTGGATTTTTCCCTTTTCTTAATTTTAGTTTTTATTTTATATTGGAGTATAGTTGATTTACAATGTTGTGTTAGTTTCATATGTACAGCTAAGTGATTCAGTTATATATACACATATATATCCATTCTTTTTCAAATTCTTTTCCCATTTAGGTTATTACAGAATATTGAGTAGAGTTCCCTGTTCTATACAGTAGGTTCCTTGTTGGTTATTTTATACACAGTAGTGTGTATATGTTAATCCCAAACTCCTAATTTATCCCTCCCCCAACCACGTTTCCCCTTTGGTAACCATGAGTTTGTTTTCAAAGTCTGTGAGTCTGTTTCTGTTTTGTAAATAAGTTCATTTGTATCTTTTTTCTTTTTTTAGATTCCACATGTAAGTGATATCACTGACTTCACTTAGTATGATAATCTCTAGGTCCATCAATATGTATTATTTTAGAAGTGGGTGCAGCTACTAAATTAATTACAAGGATTCACTACTTTAACATTATGAATTTCTCTGGGGATGATGCATTGGGCTGGTGAGATTACTAGAATTCTTAGTTTCAGTGAATTTTAGCTTTATTATTGAGATACTGCTGGATAAAACTGAGAAACTCAGCCTTTTAAGGCAGTCACGATTTTCACATCTCATTTTTCTTTCTGGTAATTTGGACACGTATACCTACAGTTCTCTTGGACAGTTTTTTTTCCCTTACAGAATTTATCTAGCAAGCTGGCCCAGGTCACCTGTCATGGCAACCTCTGCCATAGCTTCCAGTCTTTCAACACTTCCTACACAGATACAGGATTATGGGGAATCTATATGGTTTGTGAACCAGCCACTGTTGCAGACATGCTACATGTTGTTCAGAAAGAATGGTGAGAAAAAATTTAAATCATGCTTAGAATTCCCACTTTAGACTAGTTTCTTTTTACACTGTTGATGCTGATTAATTTTTTATGGTGATGTTATTAGCATTTTATTAAGAGAACAAGACTTAAGTAGTAGCAGTTACTGCTGTGTTTTTAAAGATCACAGATGTTTCTTCTAAGTTTCATGTGAAGCTGATTTATACTATAGAAAATTCTTAATCATTAAGCAGATTACTTCAGAAAGAATATCCTAAAAGTTAAAAATGTTTAAATGCCAACTAGAATTCTAGGAAATATTTCTAAAAGTTATCTGGCTTGGAAAGGCTGTGTTATGAAAATGAACCTGAAGTTGCCATTGCTAAAAGAAAAATGTAGTGTTTTAGTCAAAACTAGTACCTTGAGACAGGCAGAAGGGCCCAAAGCTTCTTGGAAAACTTTTATTTAGCTCTGGTCCCTTTCCTCCACCATTCTTAAATGGCTTACATCTCTCTAAGTCTAGTTGGAGTGTAATCATTAATTATTAGGTTTAAGTTAGACTCAACTGGATTCTTTTGAGAAACCAATGACCCACTGACCTATCTATCCCCTAACAAGTCAGATCCTATCAGATGGGGATTCATGAATTTTCAAAATGACTGTAGCATTTCTCAAAATGCGGTCAGCCTATTTTTATATTGTATTGAATCTCTGCTAACCGTATCATTTTTGAAATTAACATTACCAGGAAAATAATCAGTAATATTTTAACTTTTGCTTAACTGTTGGGATCATTAGTAATTTCAACTTTTTACTAAATTGAAATCATAATCACTTGTACATTGTGGTGTAATACATAGAATATAGCATCCTTTCTTTCTTTTAGGTCGTTAACTCATGAAATGCATAACATTTTCAAACTACTTTGACATTTGATTTTTCCAAATGGTTTTTAGGATGCGACTCTGTACAAGTGTGACTGAAAGTGAAGTTGCACGAGCCAAGAATCTTCTGAAAACAAACATGTTGCTGCAACTTGATGGTAAAAGAATTAAAGACATAAGTCCTATTTTCACACGGTTGACTTACGTTCCAGTACTTAGTTTTCCCTTTTCTTTAAAACAGGTTCCACTCCCATCTGTGAAGACATTGGTAGGCAGATGTTATGCTATAATCGAAGAATTCCCATCCCTGAGCTTGAAGCAAGAATTGATGTAAGTAGTCCTTAGATACTATTGGGTCTTGTGTAAAATGATGCTTGTTACAACACCTGGAGATACACATCATAAATCTTGCTTTAGCTCTAAAATGTCCCAGGTATAGAATGTCTTCACTACTACAAAAAGCTCTGAATGCTTGTGTCTTCAATTTTTCAGGCTGTAAATGCTGAGATAATTCGAGAAGTGTGTACCAAATATATTTATGATAAGAGTCCAGCTGTTGCTGCTGTTGGTAAGCCTGGCTCCTTTTCTCCTATGCAGAAAGTTGGCTAAGGACTTTCCTTCTCTTTAGTTGTAACTGTCCTTTCTTTTAATCCTTAGGTCCCATTGAGCAGCTACCAGATTTTAACCAGATTTGCAGTAACATGTGCTGGCTTCATGATTAAAATGCTCCTAATAAACATATTTTGAACATATATATTTATAAAACCGAGACCTGCAAGTCCTAAAGAAAAAAAATGAACATCTATACTGGTAAATATGAATGAAATACTATCTCAGACTTTGAAAGAATAAGACCACCACAATGAATGGTAGATCTCTGAGCTCTGAGAAATTATACTGGAACAACACACTTTAAGTATAGTTTTAAGAATAAAATTTTGTACAGTATTTTCAGTTTTATTATAAAAATGCACACACAACAAAGATTGTCATAAGTCATTTCTTGCCTCTACTGGCATTCAGCACTTGCTCTTGAGCAGCTTTCTTTGCTTTTACCATTTCGACAAGTTCCTAGGAAGGGAAAAAGATGTTACTTACACCGAGAAGTTGTCAGAATTTGCAGACATTTCTAGTGTTTGGTATACGTATGTAAAACATCCAAACTGGGGTAAATCTATACTGAAAAAGTTGATTTTTTTTTTTAGTAACTGTCAGAGCTAGATAGAAAGTTTCTAAGGTTGGTTATTTCTAATATTGGCCCCACAACTACTGTGGTATTGAATAAGCACAAAAACATAATTTAAATGATTGATAATGGAATCTACACACTAAAGATCTACAACCTTATATCGTTTCATGCAGTCCTTCTTTGTCCTGCCAGGCACTGCTTCTGCTATTTTTTCCCATCTTTCAGGTGTATTTACTGGGTACGTTTTCAAAGCTTGTTCCAAAAGCTTCTGTTCTTCTGTTGTCCAAGGGGTGAAATCTGTGCATGGACCTGTTTAAGAAAAAATTTTGTTTGGAAAATTTTATCCTAATTGATAGAAAACTGTCCTGGAACACCTTCCCAGATGAGTCTTTTGGTACACATCTTGGTAAGAGCCCATTTGAATCTGTGATGTGTAATCTTGAACAGACCAAATTAGACGCACATATATACCTCTAGGTATTCATTAGGGAAAAAACTTCAGATAGCTCACATCCCAGAAAAATATGAGACTTTAAAGCACAATATGCTTTGTATTTCTGGTCTATCACAATCTAATCTTATATTCACCAGACTTTTTTTAAAAAAAATCAGATTTAACATACACAGTTGGACTGCTGGGTTCGAAACCACAATCACAAGTCATTTAAGATTTCTTATAAATCTAGTTCCTTATAGCATAGGGAAAAGAGCTGCCTCCTACTTAAAAACTTTTAGCTCGATGAGAGCCTGGAAACTATTCTCATTTTACACTGGAAGAAACAAGTTTAACAAAGCTAAGCCAAGCTCCAAGCTCCCATGGTTTCAATGCTGTAGAGCCAAGGTGAGATTAGATTCCACTTCCAGTGTGTCACTGTCACCACATCCACTAAAATCTTGTGGAGCCTACGCTGTGCATCTCTACTAAACCAGACCTTTATGTTTGATAGAACACCTCATACATGTATCAGAAACAAATATATTCCTTCCTAAGATGCAAGAAGTATACATCCCACTTCTATAGAAAAATGAAAATGTGAAAATGGTTAAAATGATTTGGTTATTCTAAGTTAATGGATTACTGACAACTTAGTTATTTCAGATCACGCAGTGAAAACATAGTGGCACCTATCCTACCAGCAGTGGGACTACCTCTTGAAATTGTAACCTGTGAGATCAGATACAAAGTAAAGCCTAGAAATCTAAGTTATTTCCCAATTAAAAACATACTCACAGACACAGTGAACAAGCTGAAAAACAACACACCTTAGAACAAGGCAGAGAACTTGTATTTGAAGACAGATTAAAGACTGAAGCTTTTTTTGAAATCAGCTTTTAAATTCCAGGAACCCCTTAGTGGAATTTCCTTTTATTAGTTTGAAGCCCCATTTAACACCACAGATTTAATTCATTTCCTCTCTCTTGGAAAAAAGATGGAACTGACATATAATTATTATCTGCTGCTTATTATCTGCTGTTATGATCCAGGGACTTCCCAATACCAAACTGAATGAAACATATAAAATTCCTATGAGAAATCACTATTCCAAAAAATGTGGCCAGCTTGCTGTTTACTGGAGCAGTTGAAGAGAGAGGGACCTGCCCATTAAATCCTTAAAAAGAGGTAAAGGAGTCAGGCCCAAGTACCATATCACTCCCGCCCTCACAGGGTCACCCACCTGCCAGAAAGCACAACCATCAGTGTCTGCCTCCAGCACGGAAACTAGTCCCACAAGAAAGGGCTGAGAATAATGCAGTAGTATCTGAATGTGTCTGATTTTTGTGGATGGCGTAAGGGGCAAGATAATTACCTCCTTTAGAAGTCCCTTCCAAGTGTTCTGAAATTTCTACTTTGTTACTTATCTTTCTGAAAGGAGCCAAAATAATGCCCAGCCTAGACAAAAGTCACTCAGTTTTGCAAATGCAACTTGCAAACGCAGAATGATTTTTTCCTCTTTATAGAACATTGTAAGTTTCTCCTAGTATTTTCAAATTGAAATTTTGGGATAATGAACCAGACCAAGAATACAGGAAAAGTGGGACTGTTAAGACAGGGACAGGTCATCATGAGGAGTCAAGGCTGTCAGTTAATCCCCAAACATACATTTGGCACTGTGATCTGGAAAGCATATCCAAGATTAGCTTAGTTTAGGGAGAAAAGGACTGGTGGCTCACAAATGCATGTAGTGAAAGAGAACTTTTTCAAAGTTTTGTCAGCAACTCACAGTAAGGAAAAAAATGTCACATCTCAGACACTTATACACATGAACAAAAGTTTCACAAATACCCACTTACATAATAGGTGTAATGCTCTCTGATATTTTCTATTCATGACCCATTAAACTGATTTCATGACCCACCTCTGAGTCATAATTTGCATTTGAAACATACTGGTCCAGAGTAATCAAATTAACTAGAACACCCAAGACATGTCAGCACAACAAATTGTGTCTGTATAACTAACTTGTTCTGAGCCACGTAAGTTGCAGGCATGCTGCCCCTTTACTCCTGTCTTCCCTTAAAAACAAGGACCTTTCCTTATATATGGTGTATTTTTCAAAATCAGGAAATCAACCTTGATAAAAAATTATCTAGTCTACAGACCTTATTCAAATTTCAATTGTCCCAATGTCCTTTAATACTGATTTGTAAAATCTGGTGAACAAAACAAACAGAACCCCTCCCCCTCATGGCATATGAAATGGAAGAACTGTAATTCTCAATGGTGCTAATGTAAAACTGTCCTGAAAACATCTGCTTTATACCTTTCAGTCTGCTAAATGCTTTCTGTTCCATTCACTCTGAATGTAGACCGTAGATCTTGTATACTCTCACAGATACATGGTTAGCATTTTCTACCCATAGAAAAATAAAATTTCATTACCTTCAAATCGTTCTGAAGGTGTTGCATTGTCTGCTTGACACACCACACCATGTTCTTTTTTAAACTTATCAAAAGCCTTTCTGTTTATGTCATCTTTTTGATGAGGGTCTGAAAAGGGGAAAAAACTTTAATACAGATCATCTCATTTAGTCTTTCATTAAATTGCGTAGATTATTTTTAAAATATGTATTCAAGGTAGCAAAAAAATTGATTTGGCAAAACTAACTCACCAAGTTTTTGAAGACTCTTTGCTTTGCCAATAACATCTTTGGCGGTTCTCTTGACTCCAGAAGAAGAATGTATGTTCATGTAATTAGCAATAACTTCCCATCTAGAGCAACCGATACAAAAATAACGAAAAACCCCAAACAAAACCCAGAATGATCCCACATTTTTAATGCAGAGGGGTTAGCTGTAACATCTAAAGAATTAGCTCTAAATTGGTGGTCTAATTATTACTATTGCCTGAACTATGTTTTTTGCTTTTCATATGTTTAAATCAACTGTGGATAATCTTGGTTTCAAGTTTGTACAAAACCTTACTGATTCTGTGTAAAAATCAACAGAAATAAAAGCACACATTTGTGTATACTGCCATTTGGACACATACTTAAGGAGACAGATCATTCTGAAAAGAGAACCTTAGTTTCCTCATATACAGAATAAGGGAGGCTGGATCTCTAAGGTTTCTTTGAGTTCTCAGCTCAGACTCTGCAGTGAGCTCCAGTTTGAGGCTGGAAGCAACAAAGAAGGATTAAGACTGAAAGAGAAACTATGGAGCACAAAACCTAGTGCCTACCTAAACCACAATGGACTAAGCCAACATGAGAGTCAAGGTTTATGTCTTTTTTTTTTTTTTAAGGTTTATGTCTTATGATTCTTAATTTCCTGAGAAATTGATGAAGCATCCTGCTGTATGTATGGATATACATACGTGTGTTGGTATAAGCGGCTAAGACTAGCAGGTTCAAAATGCTTTTCACACTTTGCACAGAACTTAGTGTCTAGATCCAAGCACATCTCTGGAAGTTTGCTGTAATGTGCTGCTATTTGGGTGTCTACATTATCCCTAGGCTCCAGTATGCGTTGAAGAGAAGTTTCATTAGAACCAGTACCTTGAATTTGTTCCAGCAGGGAAGAGATTCACAGCTTTAATTAGTAATTGCAGATCATCTTCTGACCAGTGTTTACTGCCATTTCCACCTCCGCCAGTTGATTTCTCTGCATTCTTAGATGCCTGTCGCATACGAGCCTCAGCTTCCTCTTTCTCTTTTCTAATTTGCTCATTTATTTCTTCTATCTACACAAATATCATAGGTAAGTCAGGGACTTAAAACATCTTACTACTCTACACTCCCTTGCTGGCTTGTGGTTCTCGACCCTCAGCATCATCCAGGCAGGGACCCTACACCACCCCCCAGGCCAGCCCCAAAACCACAATCAGCCTTTTCACTCTGGCTTCCAGGCTGCATATCTCTGCTTGAGGAACAAGAACCAGCCTTGGCCTGACCTACCCTGTATTCCTATCATATCTCTATTTGCCTTGGACACTACTTGTCAAGTCTATAGTCATTGGGTTATTCACCCACAAGGCCATTTCAAAGCTCATACCCACTCTTTTGCAGATAATGTCATTTACTCTCTACAAAAAGGTAAAAGTACAGCAAAGTGGCCTTTGGTTTATCTTGAAGTTCTACCTTTTACACTGTCACTTCCAGTGTACCTTCAAACATGCACAAGGGAAAAAAAAAATCTTTACTTGATGTTGTTGCTCTGTCAGTTGCTATCTTGGAGTCATCTCTGACTCATTTCCCCACTTCAATCCCTTAGAACCAGTCACCAAGTCCCAAAGATTTCAGTGATTCCCATTATCACTCACAGTCCAAGTCCTTCCAGTGAGATTCTTACACTAGTCACACTCATCCAACGCCTCTTGTCTACAAATGCCAGATTAATAGCACAATGTTAACCCTGTGCTACTCAAAGATCTGTGGTAATGGAAACTGGTCATCTTGGTATTCAAAACCTGCTTAATTTGGCTCTACTCTTCTTAACTAACTTAAACTCCCGCTTCTTCTTCCCCTAACTTTCTACTCCTACCTGTATTTTACACTGCTCCCCTGACCTTCATTTAACACTGTCGTCCTTCAAAACTGGCTCAAACCCTTCACTAAGCCTCCCTGACCACTCTAACCTGGTGTTGGCACTTCCTCTCTAACCTACACCATTTACTGGGGGCCCTCCATCTTTTGGTCCTTAGGCCTTTTCTCTTGAGCATAACTGTTCCTGAACTCCTTTGTGGCAGCAATAGCGTTAGGCTTTTCTCCAAATCACCTAGGCACGGGGCTATATATGGTAGGTACTAACACTTGTTGCACTGAATTGAATTTCTGGGCCTGTTTCCTCATCTGTAAAATAAAAGGTGTAGACTAGACAGAATAAAAATCTCTTTTGGTTCTAAATGTTATTATCCAACAAAAATGCTCAAGGAATAGTCAACACAATGATTTTTTTCTAACAGTGATTCTGAAAAATCTATGATTAATGTGCTAGATAACCACAAATCAAACAACTATATATGGTAACAACTACACACACTTAAATCCAATTTAAGTCAACCCAAAGAGAAATGAGACACTCTTTGCCCCTATAGTAACTTACATGTTAGGTGGAGAAACACTGAGGTGAAAGCAATACTAAAGCAGAATTAAATGCTAAATACAGGTAGAAGTGATATGTTTTTCTATTACCTGTTTTTCCAGAGCAGCCTTTCCTACTTCTTTTGTAGACGATGTGAGTGTTTCATTCAAGCACTGTAAACTTAAAGGAAAAAAGGGGATGAAATTTTATCCTAAGCCCAAAAGAAGACTTTAACAGCAGCTCTACAGTTATACCTCGCTAGTTCAAGCCGATCACAAAGTTTTTCCACTTCCTCCATCATTTTAACACGTTCTGCCTCATTGTCAGAAAAGTGATTCCAGGTCTAGAAGTATGAACACAAACATTTTCATCATCTCTACTGGCACTCAAGAGTACATCCATAAACAACTACCAAGCATGAAGTCCTTGAGAGGTTCTTAGGTTGACTGTATGGCCTCCTGGCCACCAACAAGCACATTCCCCGGGCACCATGCAAGGCTTTCCCTGGCCAGCTGGCAATAAGGAGGCATTACTAAATGGATGGAGGTGCAAAACAGAAGCAAGGTGATGGTGCAGAAGGCCTCTGGATGATATAAGACAATGAATCCTCAGAGAACCACTGAAGAATCAAGAAATTCTATATAATGACAAATTAAAATCCCTTTGTTAGGCTGCCTGTTCTATTTACTGTGTGCCAAACTGTAAAAAAGACAGTGTGTTAAGAAACAGGAAGTTCAGCAAAACCTGATATAACTAGAGATTATGCTTAGAATGGAATATTGTGATGTGCCTGGGTGAACAAGAATTGGCAAGTATCAATACTTCTCATGCTGCTTTCAGCTGCTGCTGACACATCTCTCATTCCTCACTTTTCCTTGCTTCCTTAATCGATGCAATCTGGCGCTAAGGTTCCAATGCTTCTTTTACTGTGACACTTCCCTCGGCTTCCAAAAGCCTCGCTGATTTTCTTCCTACCTGCTTGGGTCACTCCTCCTCAGGCTCCACTTCCTCTGTCAGTGCCTTAAGTATTGGTGTTTGCCAGTGTCCCATCTCCGCCCTCCTTGCTCTATACTCTCCCCCCTAGGGGGATCTCCACTACTTGCCATTGAGATGTAGACGACTCTGTGACAATCCCACTCAACTCCAGACTTTACATCAAAGTTAAGTCACCTACTGAGTATCTTCATCTGAGTATCTCAATGCACTCAACATGCCCTAAACTGAAATCATTCTTCCCTGCCTTTTCCTCTTCCTCTGTTTTCGGTTTCACTGAATAATGCCATCACCCATCCAGTATTCCACGCAAGAAACCAGGACATGTATTAACCCTTACTCCTCTTCCACCTCCAACATAAAATCAATACCCAACAGGCAACAGCCAATCTTACCTCCTAAATGTTGGTTCATTTAATCTACCTTCTTCTGTTCCCACCATCTCTTTTAGTTCAAGGCCCATGCTCTCACCTGGATTATGCAAAAGACTCAATATGTCTCTGCCTCTAGTGTTCTCACAGCATCCTGAGCATAAGTGACTCAGGATCAGAGTCACTTTTAAGCTAGCAGGATATACAATGCTCTTCAAGACCTGGCCCTTCCTTCCTCTGGCTCATTAAACTTCACTTTCCTGGATCTCTACACTCTCTCAATGCTCCCTGATCTCTCTTATCTCTAATCCCATACACACACTGCTTCACCTGGCTGAATCCCACTAGATCCAGAAAGCCTTCCTTGACCACCTGTTCGGTACCTTCTTGTCCTAGTACCCATCTTAAAGTGTTTCACTGGCCTGTTTTCTTGTCATTCTCCATCGTTAACCAGCAGATTCTTGAAGGCAAAGACGGTGTCGTCATAGTATCAACATCAATTATAACTGCTTGACACATAGTTAAGTGCTCATCACATATTTGATGAATGAATAAATGAACTCATGCAGGAAAGGAGCTATAATAAGTTACCAAAGGCCAGAACTTTAACCCTCATTTAGGCACCATCTCTAAGAACTATTCAAGTTTTCTATTTTCTAACTGACCTTTTCAAGTTGTTGATTCAGTTCTCATTATGCCAAATCTAACAAGTGCTACATGTGAATGATCTCATTTAATCTTCACAACTCTATTTCTAGGTATTATTTCAGTTACTGTATAGGTGAGGAAATTGAGACATAAATGGGTTGAGGGAACCTTCTGAGGACCAGAGCTAGGACATGGGAAGTGGAAAATTACTTTAAATCTGAGTCCATGCTCTCAACAACTATGATATCCTGCATTCTTCTCAGTATAATTTTCTAGGTGAAATCTGAGGAAAATCTTTCATTTTTTTCTATTTAGATTTTCCTCTTACTTACCAAAAGCTTGAAGAGACATCCTGTGCTTGTATTTTTATTAAATGTCTTTCAAAGCCTGTTAAATGGGGCAGGTTAATTTCATTAACTGAAGATTTAGGATGGCATATATTAGAATACATATACTAGTGTCTAGAGCCTCTGGACAGTCACATGAAAGAGTCTTCTATACACAGTAAACATTTACATACTTGCTGAATTTAACTACAATGGTGTAGTATACTGTGTGGCAATCTCTACTATAGCTTGGAATTTCATTAATTTATTCATTTGATGCTACTTGATATGGAACAATACTGGCCTCTAACTTTACCAGTTTAAAAAGTAAGACCATCTCTTGGACAAAACTATATTTGAAAACTTTTGGGGTTTTTTAGTCAATATTTTTTAGTAAAAACTGTACCTGAACACAAACTACCAGTACTCAACTGAATGATATCCCTTTATTTAGATAAAAATGAAAGCTTTTAGATCCTTAAAAACAACCCAAGTTTAACTTCTTAAAGAACTTTTTCTTTGATAAACATTGATTTTACACCATTAAGGAAGTAACCAGTCAAAACCAATTTGTGGCACATTTTCAGAACAAACGATCCAATTTCTCCAACCAGGGGAAGGGGGAGAGATGGTGATAGTAGGGGACCTGCAACAGACACAACCAGGAGACACACAGCTGAAATCTTTGATCTTATTTAGATAAAAAGACATTGAGATAATCAAGAAAGTGTGAATATGGAACAAGTATTAGAATAATAAACAACTTTTTTTTTAGGTTTGAAAATGGCAAGATGGTTATGTTAAAGAAAAAAACAACCAACCCTATCAGAGTTGCATACTGAATATGCATGTGTGAAATTTTTAAAAAGTGAATTTAAAAACGTTTATATTCTGAGATAAAATGTGTACAGTAGTTTATATTTCCATAGTATAGAAATATTTTTAAGCTTAATCAGCAATTTGATTTACTTGTATGTAGTGCTTGTTCAATCACAGTCTGACGTACCTTGCATGAGTTTCGAAGTTTTTGTCTTTCCTTCTTAATGGCTTTTTTCTGGATATCTTTTTCCTTCTTTGCCAATAACGCTTGTTGTCTAACTTCCTCTTCTTCTTTTTCCTTTGCTAACCGAGCAGCTTCTAATTCAGCTTGTCTTTGCTTTAATAATGGAAAATAAAATCATTTAATAAGAAAATTAGAATTCCAAAATGCTCCATAATCTTATTCAAAAAATACAATTTTTAATAACTTAAATTACACAAAGGTAAACATCAACTTATCAAAGACTGAAGGAAAAGCAGATGGT
This sequence comes from Neophocaena asiaeorientalis asiaeorientalis, assembly GCF_003031525.2. NCBI lineage: Eukaryota > Metazoa > Chordata > Mammalia > Artiodactyla > Phocoenidae > Neophocaena > Neophocaena asiaeorientalis. The sequence continues at coordinate 460,406 of NW_020172463.1, read as the reverse complement.
AAAGTTCTATAAAAATTTATTAGAAATGTAAAAAGGACATATTAGAAGTGAGTGTAGTATTAAGAAATTTACATGACATTATGTTTTTGCTCAATAAGAATTTGCTGGTAAGGAAGATCGTTCTATCAACTGTGCCAAATGTCATGATTCTTTCAGAGTAGCACCTAATTCTCTACTGCTAGATTACAGTATTTAAAAATAGATCTGAAGATTGAAGATTTTATGAACATTTAAAATCCAACTTTGTCAAATATCATCTTACCTTCTCTTTAGCTTCTTGCTCCTTCCGTTTTGCCTCTGCTTTTGCTTTCTTTTCTGCTTCTTTCTTGGCTTTTTCTTCTTCCTTAAATTTTTTTATCCTTGGATCACAGCTATATGCATTATCTACCAGAAAAAAAGTTAATCTTTTGAATTTCTAACATTTAATTAAAGAACTTTAAAAAAAACATCAATTATCCTTACCAACTAATGTTCTTATTCTGTTCATTTCTTCTTTTTTCCTTTGGGCCCTTGTTGCTCTGTTCTGCTTTTCAATCCATCTCCTTTCATCACGACTATAAAATAGGAAATATTGGAAATAAACGATTGCTTATGGATGGTATGACAGGAAAATGTAATACTTTATAATTTAGCTACAATGCAAGTAATGTCTTGAAAGGTTAAAATGCTATGTCATTATTAACATTAAAGGGTAATAGTACTTACTATTATTTTTGGTTAATTTTTTGGGAACATTCATGTCAAAATAATTTCCCTACGCATATAGGGAAAATGAAAATAAAACTGGTTAAGCAACCGGAAGAAAAAGAATTTGCTGACTTGAGCTTTATTGACAGTTACATTCCTTGGCAATTTCTTAAGTTTCATAACCAACTATCGATCTGGCACTATCAAGCTTAACTTGTGAGATAGGATCTCAAAATATCAAAAAAACTCATTTAAAACGGATACACAGAGATAATGCAAAAGAAAATATATGTGGTATATTTTTACATCATCACAAATACCAAAGAACCAAACAAATATCTTCCTTTATTAATGATTTACATACATACCATTCTGCTTTTTCTTTTTCTTCTTCATCTAAATAAGAGAATTCTCTCCAAGAATCAAAATTATACCTAATATAAACAGAAATAAAATAAAATCAAGCCAAAACAAATGAAAAAAAATCTTCCTTTTAAAATTAAGTTAGGTGCATATAATTTTAAGAAACTTTAATGATAAGTGGATGAGTTTGTTTTAATAGATCCCTCCCCTCTCTTTTGATACTGAACTAGCACTATACCCGAGTCTTTTTCTTCTTCTTTTTAAAATGACATTGTATTTGGTATGAAAGTCTAAAATACTCATCACCCCTAAAAGAAAATCCCAGCTCCCTGCTATCTCTTCTGAATATTAGGTTTCTCTCTTGCCTGGGACTTGATAAAGTTTTCCCTGCCTTCACCGCCACTAGTCTGTCAAGTTTTAAGAGAACCTAGTAGTGGTTACTTTATCTGGTTTGTAGAGCTAAATTTTGTCATTTTTGTCTTACAGTGACTTTGTGTTTTCATATTTACCACATACTTAATGAGAAAATACAGCACACATAATATAAAAATGGAAAATGAATACTGCGCATTAAAAATTAATGAATTAGTTATAGAGACAACATCGTCTTCATCACATATTCAAGTACTGAAAGAAATAGCTAAATGAAAAATTATTTTTAATGATTCAAATAACTCCTTATTTTTCATTTTTTACTGCTACAGTGTGCTTGATATCTAGAAATCTGATAAATAGACTGAAAAAATAATCATAAAAGCCTAAATATTACATAGGAGAGAATACAGCATTCTGTGAAAACCTTTTTGATTTCTAAACACAGTGTTTTTGTTCATTGAAGGTTCTGCAATTTTCCCATCCCTCAATTAATTTACAGAAGTCAGTCGAGCACTTATTGAATACTTACCTTCTTAAAAAATGAAAGCATGGGAGAAACAGTGTAGTCACTCACCAGAAAGAATAAAATGCATCTACATCTTCAAATGATGAATTCATATCACCAAGTTTAGGGACATTTTTTTTATTTGACCATCTGAAATATTGAAAAAAAGAAAAACTCAAAACATTTTGTACAAAAAGTTCAACAAGCTGATTTATTAAAAACAACAACAGTTTTTACTAATCCCCTACAATATCCCTCCCCTATGTCCTCCATGACTAAGAGATGGAACTGGGAAATCAGCAGTGCAGTGCTGAAAAATGCAGGTGCAATAAAAGGGAGGGCAAGGGGAGAGGGGGTGTGAGAGGGAAAAACCAATGGAACAGTGTTCTAACCCTCAGGTTATCTTCAGTTCTGTAAATTACAGGGTTGTAGCAGCTGCCAAGCTGGCCAGGAAAAACAGGCTCTAACCCCACTTGTCAAGCTCACTTAGTCCTGCCCCTAAACAGGCAGTACGGAAGTGACCGGTAGGCCTTGCCTTTTAAAAAATGTGAATAATCACAGATGGAATAGATTTCCACCCCCTTATCGCCACCACTTTCCCCCTAAGAGTCAGACTTGTAGGTTCAGCACTTCACCCACCATCTCTAAAAGGACCCTGCGTTTGCTATTGACCTGTGTTTTTCCACTCTGTGAAACCATCCCACAAAAAAATATAATACACTACATATATATATATATTTAAAACCACCTTCAGCACTGTTACAAAACAAATGTGAGGAGAAAGGGTGGAGGAAATAATTAGTCTGCATCAAACTGCTAATCAAAGTGCTTCTCAAACTTAGCTGCCCATTAGAATCACCTGGAAGCATTAAAAAAACCTACAGGCATTCCAAACCAATTAAATTAAAATCACAATTTCTCCAGGTGGAACCCAGGCAGCAGGAACTGTTCAGGCTCTCCAACTGATTCCAATACGCAACTAAGATGCACTCTCAGGAAACCTTCCAATGCAGATGGAACCAAAAAATGTAGGTTATTGGTTCACACTACTTAAAAACTGATTTTAATGAAATAAATTACATATGCTTTAATCTTAAATATAAATCATCCTTTGTCAGAGAACCTTATGATAATCAGACGCTCAAAAATAGAACAAAAGCTTTCCTAAATGATAATGGGCCAAATGCAGCAGTGTACGCATTAACAAAGGGGAAGGAAAGAACGGGAAATTACCGTCACTTAAGTATCAGCATCACACTACATAAAGTCAACCATCGTTCCCCCAAAGGAAATTTAAAAGAAAAACATCCCATGAGTTGTAATTTCACTAAGGAAAGGAAGAACTTCCATTTAAAGAGCAAAATAAATTAGTATAGTAAGTTCACCAGAGGCGCTCAATATTGTAGAGGACGAGAAGGACAAACACAAAACTATTACTAGCTATTACTAGAGGAAAAAACCAGAAACTTGGAACTACAAGAAGCCAACCAACAGAGCATCATAGCACAACCAGCCTCTGCATTCAGTTCAATTAAAGCTCATTTTTCTAAAAAAAAAAAAAAAAAAAGCCAGCCAATAGAGCATTATGATCACAAGGGGATGCCTTAACGCACCTGGAATTCCTTTCAAACACTGGGGAAAACACTTCAAAGAAATTGTCCTTTGCTTCACTTTTAGAAGGAACTGAGTTATCAAAAGTAGGATCTACACTGTTAAATGCTCGTCTTTTCACTGGATCAGATAACATTTCATAAGCTGAGGAAAAAAATCATAAGGTCACATCACCACAATGCTACATTTTTTTCTTAAAAAAAGTTATTTTTCATATTTAAAAATTTTGTGTGCTTGTGGGGAAGGGAGGATTTAGGTAATAGCTCTAGCACAATGGGACTTAAGAACTTCTTTAAGTACCTCTTCTGGAAGGCAAAGGACAAAACAATAAACACTCAACCGCTTTTTTTTTTTTTAACAATCCTGATGTTTATTTATCAAATTTCATCAGTGGAGTCATCGACCGGCTTTTAAAATAGGGGCAATTTCATTATAATAGCATACTTGGCAAACCTTGTAAGTCCAGAAACACTCAACCCTTAGGAAAGCATGACTCTGAGGAAAAAGAAATAGCTGGAAGACTAACTGTTAGATCCCAAGGTTGTGAAAGATCAAAGATCTTTGACATCCTGAGCACTATGTATGAGTGGGCCAACAAAGAATAAGTTTGAAAGGTGTGTATACAATTTTTTAAAAATTAGCATCAAACTAAAATTACATTTAAGGAAATATTTAGGTATGGTGGCTCCCTCTATTAATTTGCTTAATGAGGATATGGCTATTTAAATATCCATTGATGGCTGGGGGGGGTCCCTTACTAGGATAGAATCAACTTCTTCATTTAAATAAGCAAAACGTCTGAGGAACAGTTTAGCCCCGCAAAGTGTCTGAAATGGGAAAAGATCTTAGTATTCTCATTATTAAACATAATAGGTATAAGAATTAACTCTAGGATGCGCTTCTCAAAAGAACCGCCTGGAGAATCTTGTTAAAATGCAGACTCCAATTCAGGAGTTCTGGGGCAGAGCCTGAGCTGCTGCAGTTCTGACAAGCTACCAGGGTTGCTGATGCTGCTGGGTAGGAGAGCCTCACTCTGTGCGGTGAGGCTCTGGGGGAGATTACCAGAAATAACCAGATATTAACTAAAGATGTTTTAAAATGTTATGGTATAAATGAAGTACAATACGCATAGGACACCTAATCCCAGCAATTAATACATAATCTTCACTAACGGAAATTTCTGACTCTAAAGCGTTTTCTTACCTTTAGTTATGCAAGTGAAGTAGTCATTATCTCCTTCTTTTATTGGTTCACCAGCTGCTTTCCGTTTGTCTGGGTGATGTTTTAAGACCATTGCTTTATCTATAAAATAAGTCAGATTTAGATAATTTGTCCTTTTAGGCATCAAAGCTAAAAATAAAGATGAGCTAAATAGAGCCATTTCTAATAGCATAGTATTAGTTTAAAAAATATTTTCTCCTACAGTAAAATATATGATTATTAAACAGAAATTACAGAGAAATTGAAATAATTATTTTAAGAACTGGCCGAAGTGCCAGCACCCAAAGACAAGTGCCGTTCATATTTTGGTGTATTTCCACACAGACTTTTTCCCCCTTAAGCATATGCTTTCAAAAATGTAGCTATAATCATTTTATATATACCAATTTAAGTTGTGATTTTTTTCAGCTTAACATTACAGCAGTTCCATTTTCCACGCTGTTGCAAACTCTTCAAAAAATTTTAATGACTACTTAATACAGTATTTCAAGTAGATTTACCATAACTTATGTAACTGTTTCTCTACTGCTGGATATTTAGATTGTTTCCAATTCTTCACTACTGTAGGTTAGTCAATTTGAATCATTTTGTAGAGAAGTATTTTTCCATATTTAGGACTCTTTCTTCTTAGGATATACTCAGAGAAGTGAATTAGTGACTGAAAATGTAGGAACAAGTCCCGTTCTAAAAGTCATACCACTGCACACCCCTATGGGAACATCCTTTTCACCACAACCTCAACACTGGACCCAATTATTTAAAACATGATTATCACTGGTGCTCAACAAATTTTTTGCTGTTCTTTATTTCTACCCTTCATCCTTCATTTATGGAGGAAAGAGAGGCTGTCTCAGTTTTTTCTTCTTAGTTTGTGTGAGTCACTTTACAATGACTAATGGCTGGCTGTCAACATCTACTGAGCATTTAATATGTGCCAGCATTTTTTTTTTTTGCGGTACGCGGTCCTCTCACTGCTGTGGCCTCTCCCGTTGCGGAGCACAGGGTCCGGACGCGCAGGCTCAGCGGCCATGGCTCACGGGCCCAGCCGCTCTGCGGCACGTGGGATCTTCCCGGACCGGGGCACAAACCTGTGTCCCCTGCATCGGCAGGCGGACTCTCAACTACTGCACCACCAGGGAAGCCCGCCAGCACTATTTTTATCAGTTGATCTTCTCAGTAACCCGCTGAGGAAAGTACTATTAGTTTCTCCCTTTTACAGATGAGGAAAATGAGGCACAGAGAGGTGAAATAACCATTTAACCTCTATGCAACCTGTCCAAAGTCCTGGCCAAGCTGGGCTCCAGTCCAAGCAGCCTGACTCCTAAGCCTGTGCTTGTATGCTGCCTCTCCTAGTCAATCATGTTTGATGCTAATGCTTTCCACAACTGCTGTGATTATTCTTGTTGTCAAAAAACATTATTTTTAAATTTATATTTACTGATTATTTCCTTTATAATTTTATTCCAGTACTTATAAATGTAGGTCTTTCATTCTGCAAAAGTTTGAGATATATGTTTCTATTTTAATATTTTCTACGGTCGGAATTGAAAAGCTTATTTTTTTTTTCAAAGTCCTAATACCATCTAATAATCCTCCCTTCTCTACTAATTTGTGACGCCTCCTTTATCACAGTAAATTTTACCAGGGTCTGTTTCTGGTTACCTATTCCTGTCCCAGGATTATCTTTAAAATGACTATAGCTTTCTAATTTGATGGTAACTTCCAAAAACTGTGTATTACTTTTGTGTATTTTTCTTGCATCTGGCTACCTGACTCAGGTCTTTCAGTTTTTAGGTAGATCCTATATAACCTACAAATAATATATTTCTTTCTTTCCTTCTAATAGTTCTCTCTCCTTTAATATTGTTAATTCTCTGACCCAAACTCCCAAGTAGCATAAAAGTAAGGGGCAGGTAAGTTTCCCCCATGGGTTTTTATGGGAATATCACTAATGTCACACAGTTAAAAGTTTGTTGGCAGTGAGTGTGAAATACTTATCTAAGTAGGGAACTAACTGCATTTCCTTTCAAAGTTGTATTTACCAAAAAGGAGTGGATATTAAATTGTACTATATGTACTTTCACATTCTTCTTAGGACATCACACTGACATATTTCCTAAGAGAAACCTTGTTCATGGGCATTATTCTTTAATATACTGTTGAATTCAATTTGCTATTTTTTAAAATTAATTAATTTTGTTTTATTTATTTATATTTTTGGCTGTGTTGGGTCTTCGTTGCTGCACACGGGCTTTTCTCTGGTTGTGGTGAGCAGTGCGCAGGCTTCTCATTGCGGTGGCTTCTCTTGCTGTGGAACACGGGCTCTAGGCACGCGGGTTCAGTAGTTGTGGCTTGTGGGCTCTACAGCGCTACAGTTGTGGCGTACGGGCTTAGTTGCTCTGTGGCACATGGGATCTTCCCAGGCCAGGGACTGAACCCGTGTCCCCTGCGTTGGCAGGCGGATTCTTAACCACTGCGCCACCGGGGAAGCCCTAATTTGCTATTATTTTAACTGGGTGCTTTTTTTTTTTTTGGTATTATATTCATGGGTGATATTTGTAGTTTTTTTAAAAAAGCTCTTTTTGCCAGGTTTTAAAAATTAATTAGAGTAGTTTTAGGTTCACAGAAACATTAAGAGGATGATTAAGAGATCCATATACCCTCTGCGCCCATACATGCACAGCCTCCCCTCCCTGCCCTGCCTCATCAACATCCCCCACAAGAGCAGTACACTTGCTACAATTTTTTTTCATCTAGTTTTTTTGTTTTTTTTTTTTAATTTGGCTGCACCACGTGCCTTGTGGGATCTTAGTTCCCTGACTAGGGATGGAACCCAGGCCCCAGCAGTGAAAGCGCTGCGTCCTAACCACTGGACCACCAGGGAATTCCCGCTGTTTGTTAACAATTGATGAACCTACACTGACACATCATAATCACCCAAAGGCCACAGTTTTCACTCTTGGTGGTATACATTCTGTGGGTTTGGATAAATGTATAATGACATGTATGCATCATAATATATAAAGTAGTTTCACTGCCCTAAAAATCCTCTGTGTTCTACCTGTTCATCCCTCCTCAACGCCCCCAACCCCTGGCAACCATGAACTTTTTAGTGTCTCCATAATTCTGCCTTTCAATGCCAGGTTTTCATACTAGGATTACATTAATGTCACAAAATGAATTGTTCCAAAAACAGTTTACATTCAGCATGAGAATGTTCAATTCCTTAGGCATCTGAAAAGAATTCATCTAAGAAATCACCTAGGCCTAAAACATTTTTTAGGAGATAATTCTTGGTAACTCTTTAAATTTCTTCAATTCCAAAAAAGCCAATTTTATCAAATTTTCAAATTCACTGCATTTAATAGTGGTCTCAGTTAAAAATATCTTCTGTAATTGTTTTCATCCTTTCTGTATTTCACTATTTGTTTTTTCTTCTCACAAATCCATTGTAAGATATTGTTTTATCTATTTTGTCCCTCCATCCTCCTTAGTATTATTCTTTTAAACATGTGAATTGAATGCCCATTTTATTTTTTCCCTCCTTTAAAAAAGTAACATAGGACTTCCCTGGCAGTCCAGTGGTTCAAACTCCACACTTCCACCACAGGGGGCCCGGGTTTGATTCCTGGTTGGGGAACTAAGATCCCACATGCCACACAGCGTGGCCAAAAACAAACAAACAAAAAACCTAACACAATAGTTGAAGGCAATGAACTTATTGATGGTACAGCTCTAGCTGCCATCCCATATGTTTTGACAGGCAATGATCTTACTTTCATGAAAAGAATCTATCAATACAATTTTTATTTCTGTCTAGGTGCAAAAGAGTATATTTCATTTCCCAAGTGATTTTTTTTGGTTTGTTTAATCAGATCTATTTTATTAAATTGAGAGAAAACTTACATAGAATAAAATGTTCAGATTTTAAGTATTTGGTTCAATAAGTTGACTGTATATACTTTCTTAACTACCACCCAAAAGAATACAGACTATTTCCATCACTCAGAGTTCCCCTGTACCCCTTTTCCAGTCAACTCCTACCCCCTACCATCTGGGGCAACCTCTTTCTGATTTCTGTCACCACAGATTATGTTCGCATGTTCTTGAAGTTCATATAAATGGAATCATACAGTATGTCTTTGTATCTGACATAATGTTTCGAGATTCACCACCTTGTGTACATTAGTAATTTTCTGAAAACTGCTGAGTACTATCCTATTGTATACAGCAGTTTGCTTATCCATCATCCTGTTGGTGAACATCTGGGTGGTTTCCAGTTTTTGGATATTGTGAATAAGGCTGCTATGAATATTTTTGTACAAATCTTTTTATGGGCATATTTAGTTGTTTCTACATATACTGCAAGGGTTCAGAAACTGTGACAAATACACTTTTGGTTTTTATGAGCTCCAAGATTTTTCTTATAGTCAAGTTTATTATCAATTTCTCCACTAACACTCAAGAGAAGACATGTTCACCTTCTAGCTGGCTTGAGCAGGAATGGAATTTATTTAAAGGTTATTAGGCGGCTCACAGGAACTGAGAGTCTGACTATCAGGCTTGGAAGCTAAGTAGCCAGGAACAATAATCACACCATACCAGACAGTTCAGTGGTGTGATGACCCCACCACTGTTGGGCACTGCAGGAACAGAGCACAGGCTCCTCCCATGGCCAGTGCTTGGGGAAAGCTATAGCTTCTCAAGGCGCTGCTCTTCCACCCCTGCTGTCAAAACAGATGCTGTTCAGCTCGGCCTAACTCACATCGGTTCTCCTCTGAAATGCTGAGGAGTAAAACCTAAGTCACATGCCTACAAACATTCTCAATCTCAAGTCGTATCTTTTTGTAATAATTCAGGCAACTTTTCTTCTTTATTTGCAATTACTGTCTCTGTTACATTCATTCTGACCTCTTCTTTAGGGAAATCTGACATCTCTTTATTCTTTCCTTCTGAATCTTGGGAACATTCCTCAAGGCTGTCCTCTGCTTTACTTTGTTTTCTAATTGTACGTCAGCCTTTCCAATTCTAAATGCTGCTCTCCTGTTTTTAGTTTCCAGGCAATTCTACTTTTTTCTCGCTAGTCTCTTTCTGCAGTGCCTATGCTGCTCCCCAGCCCCCACCCCCAAGGCAGTGTCTTCATATCTCACTGACAACATGCAGCAATTAAGTTTTCTTTTGAACCTGATTATAAAGTCTGAGACAGATGATGTCTCAGTTTTTTGTCGGATAGTCTCCTCTTATGCCACAATGTTTTTTTCTTCATTGACTTTTCCACCTAATCACCTCTAGTCATTCATGTACAGTAGGGCATCCTGAGATTCTCCTATATTCTGTTCCAGGGGTGGGGTTGGGAGAGGCAAAAGATGTCACCCAATATTAAAAATAAGGCAACGGAGGCCGAAGAACAGCTGTTGTGTATATTTACTGAAATTTCAAAGACCTACCTCTCCGCCCTTCCCCACCAAAGATAAGTTTCTGGGATGTTTTGACGGTACATTAGCAAATGGGCTTTTATTGTACATTCATATTTCTATTATTATAAAAAGTCTCTATGATTTTTTAAAAATATTATAGCTGATTTACAATACTGTGTTAGTTTCAGGTGTACAGCAAAGTGATTCAGTTATATATATATATATTTTTTCTGATTCTCTTCCATTAGATTATTACAAAAAGTCTCTGATTTCAAATTTTTAAGAAGCATAATATGAAACAGTTTTCAGTTTAAAACATGGGAAGTATTTTAAGCTAAAATGATTAAATTTAGAAAGTTCAAATCAAAGATTTTACTTCCATGTAAAGAATAGCAAACCTACATGCATCATATGCCAGTGTGGCAATTTTCCTTCAAGAAAAACATTGAAATACCACTGTTAGTACTCAAGTACTTTCTCTTAGCCCATCATTCAACTTTTCTAGTGTATTCTTTTCAGATAATGCAGAAAAGGAAGAAAAGACCACTTACTTTATCCACACGTAATTGAATCCCTAATTTTCATTATAGCAATTCAAAATATCAATAAACAAAATTAAAACTTTTTACAAACTATTATGTATAAAATACGCTGTAAGGATATATTGTACAACACAGGGAATACAACCAATATTTTATAGTAACTATAAACGGAGTATAACCTTTAAAAATTGTGAATTGCTATATTGTACACCTGGAACTTATATGATATTGTACATCAACTATACTTCAATTAAAAAAATAAATTAATTAAATAAATTAAATGTAAAAAACCCCCAGCAACCTCCTTTATGTGTGTGTGATAGGATTCAAGAACTAGAAGGATCTCAACTGTCATCAGTCTTACATTATTATTAGGTTTGTCTGTGCTAATGATTATAAATTTGCAAAGAATAACTTTGTATTTTTACTTTTGGACAAGATTTCAGAGAGCAATAAGTAGCAACTGTCTATTTTACAGTGACAGAGGAAAGAGAACAACAGTCTGCTTCTGAATAAATACTGAGAATACTCAGCAAGGTGGCAGAGAGTGAATCGCAAACCCACATAACGTTAGTAATCTGTACAGTCAGGGTGCAAAACTTCTGGCAACAGAATATTCAAAAATTAATCTCGGGGCTTCCCTGGTGGCGCAGTGGTTGAGAGTCCGCCTACCGACGCAGGGGACACGGGTTCATGCCCCAGTCTGGGAAGATCCCACATGCCGCGGAGCGGCTGGGCCCGTAAGCCATGGCCGCTGGGCCTGCGCGTCCGGAGTCTGTGCTCCACAATGGGAGAGGCCACAACAGTGAGAGGCCCGTGTAACACACACACACACACACACACACACAAAAAATCTCTATTATCCCAATAAAACAAACAGACTTAACAGAAGCAAATGGATGTTTCTTTTACAATTATTATATATTTTTTATCTTTAGAGAAAGAAACAATTCCTTCACCTTAAAACACCAACTGCTTTCCTAGCTCTCAATCCCTTCTGGTTCTTTCACAAATTATATGTGTCAAGAAATATTTGGTATCTGTATGCTATTCTTTCATACAGTAAGACTTTGCAAATACTTTTCCAGGGCAAATGAATTTTCCTGGCATTTATGTATATTGCAATGACTATTCATACACTCTAACATATGCTTAATCTAAAATCATGCCAGCTTTTAAAGAAATCCAATAATAGGTCTAAAATAATCTCATCAATTTCTTCACCTTGTTAAAAAGTATTTCCTGTGACTTTCCTAAATACAAGCATTAATGAGAAAATTTTGAGTTTATCTACTAAGGCTCAACTAGCATTTTTCAGCGTGAAGTAGGTCTCATTCAGTCATCTTCCTCCAAGTGCAAGACTTTCTCTGTCCCTGATTCCCTCCTCCTTTTCCATATGGCCACAATCTTACCTCCTCTGACCTCAATATCCATTCTCTAGAGGGCAGAACTCTGTCCTAAGACAAAACAGAAAACTCATCACCTTCACCTCTTTCATGAAACTTTACTAATCAGGTGAACCGAATGGTGTGTAAGGAATTACGTCCACAGGACTGCAAAGGACAGGACAGTTCGACAGTTCAGAGCACTAAGGGGATGGTGTTTCATAAGGCCTATAAAGACTGGGTTGCCAACAATTCCTGCCCCCGTCCCCCCGCCCCAATTTTTAACCTTGTCAATGAAAAGAACAATGAAACATCAGATAACTCTTTCTTCCGCAAAAGAGGCAGGGTGCTATCAACAAAGATGTGACCTAAGATCACAAAAGAATATTGAAAAATCTAACTAACAAGGCAACTTCCACTAAGTACAGCTGGCCATACTTCCAACGGGAGGTGAAATATTATTTTTTAAAAGCTTGTTATTGGAAAAGTGTTCTTTATCCTGTCACAAACACACACACACACACACCCTGATTTCTTGTTTCTAATGAGAAAGTCCATTCATGAGACTGCATTTTTCTGGTTTTGAAGGTAAGAGACTGTGGTTGCACATCATTATACAATAGAACACATGTTAAATCTAGAGTTATGGCTATAGACTATGATCTTGCATATCTTTTCAAGAGGATAACATTTCCTATACCAGATATTTGATTATTTCAAAATAACTAAGTACTTACGAGCTGCTTTAATCTGTCTCTGTGTAGCTTTGTATCTTACATGGCCGAGTCCAAGTACTGCATAATGATCTTGGTTCTGGTAAAGACACAAAATGGGAGTCAAGTTGGAAATGAAGCCATATATCGTATTCCTTGTGTTGGTACCCTAAAACAGTTTCCCAAAGTGAGACTCTCATAACAGAAGTCTAGTGAGATGTTCCATATAAAATGGGTTCTGGGACTTCCCTGGTGGTGCAGTGATTAAGAATCCGCCTGCCATTCCAGGACACATGGGTTCCAGCCCTGGCCCAAGGAGATCCCACATGCTACAGAGCAACTAAGCCTGTGCGCCACAACTACTGAGCCTGTGCTCTAGAGCCCATGAGCCACAACTACTGAGCCTGTGTGCCACAACTACTGAAGCCCACACACCTAGAGCCCGTGCTCCTCAAGAAGAGAAGCCACCGCAATGAGAAGCCCATGCACCGCAATGGAGAGTAGCCCCAGCTCGCTGCAACTAGAGAAAGCCCATGCGCTGCAACGAAGACCCAATGCAACCAAAAAATAAGTAAAAAAATGAATAAAAATTAAAAAAAAAAATAACGGGTTCTGAGGTCATGGAAGTTTGGGAAATGTGGACCATTGTATACAGGCTTCTTAATAATTTGTATGCACAGAAGCCAAACAAAGGCTCTGAGAAGTCCTGCAATTAAAAAAAACAAAACAAAAAAAAAACACACACACACACACAAAAAACAGAAACAAAAACAAGCAGACGGAAACCTATATAGCCCAGCATTTCCCAAAACTTGACCAAAGAACTCTTGGTCTTGTATTTCTCTTAATACATATTAATATGCTATGGCCGTCCTTAAATCAAGGTACAGCCAGGAAGATTTCAGAACTGAGGGGAGCATTACAGTAGTCCCAGTAGGTTGGGCCAGTGGCAATGACAGGACAGGAGCCGTGGAGCAAAGAAGGCTGGATGGAAATTTTGAGAAACTGGGGATGAGGCTTCTCTGGATAGGAAGCACCTGCTTTCATTTCTGCTTTGGTTAACATCCTTACAAATCTAAGAGATTGAGGTAGCACCTGAGTGAAGGCTCCTTACCCAAAGGGTGCATCTAGTATTGGAGAATGAGTGGGGAGAAAGAGGGCTTGAGGGCATAAAACACAGGAGAAAAAAGTCAAATAGGGTTGATTGGTTTTCCTTTAAATTCAGGACTGCAAACTCCCTAAGGATGTGCTCCTTTATTATGTCTGGCACTCACACTTTGTTCCAATTGGTTTGCTTTTCCACTCCCTAAGACTATTATTACGTATTATTACATACTTCAGTCCTCTAGTCTTTCCTTAAACCTCACAGACCCTGCTCCACCCTCTCATCAATGGCCTTGCCTCCTGCTTAATGAAAAAATTTAAATTATCCTACTCAAATTCCAGCATCTTTCTGCCATCTTACCTGCACCCATGCATCTTTCCCTTTCCCTCACCATTGAGAAAGCCTATCCTACCGAGACAAATTACTCCATCCCTCCTGGTTCTGAACCACCTTCTCTATGTCTCTCAAATGCTAGCATCTTTCAATTGTCTTCTAAATTTCAACTGGATTATTTTGTTCATTGTACGAAGAAGCTCTGTTATCTCTCATCTTTAAGACCCTCCCATGACCCCACTTCCATTTCTTTGCTGCCCATCAAAATTAAACTTCTTGAAAAAGCCATCCACAGAACATTTTTACCCCCTCTAGCATTCATTTTCAAACCACTCCAATCTAGTTCTGCTCTGTCCATTCTCACCCCAGGGGCTATGAAGCTGCTCTCTTCAGTATCAATTTCCAGCTGTCAAACACAAGATGACCCAGCTGCCTTCACTTGACTTCAAATCTCAGTGGTAGCACAGCTGACTCTTTTCTTGAAACGTTATTTTCCTTTAGTTTCTGTGAATCCACTGTTTTCCTCCCATCTTCCAGTAGCGTTTTTCAGCCATTTTGACTGGCTTTTCGAAGCCCTGCCAAGCTCAGTCCTCGGGCTTCTTTCTCTCTACATACTTTGGTCCAAGGTGACGTGACCCATGCCAGGGCTAGAAGACGGTAGGTGCCCTGTAAATGCTCGCAACTCCCCAGTTCATTCTAGTGTGGACTCCTGAGCTCCAGATGCAGAGACACGACGCTCCCCACAAACTTCCTTTTCCTGCAACCCTGTGCTGGTGACTGACACCACAGTCTAGCAGGTGACTCAAGCTGGGATGATCACGGGTCTTCCCTATATGTTCCCTTCTCTTGGGCAGCACAGCCCAGGTCTCCAAGACCTGTCAAGTCTACCTCCCCAAAAAGCAAATCCGTCCCTTTGTCCTCAAAACTTGGCTACCAATTTAGTTCAAGCATCAAGCACTCATTCGCAGGCTTGGATTACGGCACTAGCCCCATAAAGGCAAACTGTTCCCTTCCCCTCTGGTCCTGCCCTCCCCTTTCAAGCAAGTTTCTGTACTGCCAGGAGAACTACTTTTCTAAAATTAGCTCAGAAACTTTTGATCACTTCTTACTGCCCCCAAAATAAAATATAAATTCCTTCCTTGGCATGGCATGAAAAGGACACAACAGAGTTTCATCTAGACTCTGTTTTCAGTCTAATTTCTCACTGCCACCCCTCAATATGCTACTCTATCCTTCACCAATCCCTGAAGAGGCAGTGCATATTCTTTTACTCCTTTGTGTCTTTGCATATCTATTCCTTCTGCCCGTAACACCTTTTTTCCCTTCTTGTTTCATAAACTGTCACTTAACCTTTTAAGACCAACTCAGACATGGCTTTTTCTGGATTTCTCCATCAGAGATAGTATCCTAGGGCTACTGCTGTCCCACTCAGGGCTTAACAATAAACAGGTGCTCAATCATGATTATTTTGTTGAAGCATCTTAAAACATGGCTTAATAATGGAAAACTGCCATCTGACCGAACAAGATTCAGATATTAAGTACCTTCCAGTCTTTGGGATCAAGTGTTTTCAGCATGGGAAACTCTTCTAACTGCAATTCTTCATCTTCTGATTCCTCTGATAATTCTTTCTTATCCTCCAGTTCCTGAAAAGAGGCAGAAGCATTTCTGTTTCTCCTCTTAACAAAAGCTTCAAACCATCTTCCCACAGGTTCAACTTGACAGAGTGTTGAGGCTGTGATTGAAAGCGTTAAGAGAGGCTTCAATGTATTGCATGGAATAAATCTGTTCCAAGGCAATAAATAAGATCAAAACAGTGACAGCATCAGAATATAATTTTAAAACCATCAACTGAGAAAATAACTGCAGTAATCCAGTTAACATGAGGGTTAGCAATAAATAATCATTTCCTAGTATTTACTGAGAGAGAGTCAATCAACCTCTTCCAGTTATCTGACAAAACAAGACATTGGGCAATGTCAACAATAAATCAATACTTTTCTGGGGATATGAAAGGAAGATGAGGAAAAGGGAGAGATGTTGCAAACTGCTTTCCTTTTAGACTTGTAATAAAGCGATAAATAATTATAAACTGTCAAGAGCCAGCCTCATCAACAAAAATCTAAAAATAACTCAAAATATCTTAATTATTAATACCTGAATTTAGATAGCTTTCAAAAATTTTAAGAATCCACTAGCAATGATTTTTTCTGAAAGACAATTTTCAAGCAGCTAACAGGAATTTACTAATGAAACTGCTAGTGGAACAGCTTTGAATCTGAAATCAGAAGCTCTGGATTTCAGTGCAGGTTTGACAATTAGTAGCTGTATGAAATGAGTCAACGATGCCTTCAACTGTAAAATGGGAACAATACCTATCTTATCTGGTTCCTTGGAAGGATTGAATGACAAATGATAAAAGCACTTTGAAAGTCACAAACTGTTAAATAAATGTAAGTCTTTATCATTATTCCTGGAAAGTGGGGTAAGTCACTATATATGTGTACATTAACAATTCAAAAAAGGTAGTTTGGGTCAGGAAAAAAGTGAACATCTTAATTTTAATTTCATATTTCAAATGAAAGCAAAAAGCTTTACTGTCTGGTAAAAACTCAGATTTAAGTCTTCCCTTGTACCTAATGGCCACAATTTTGTAAAAATAGCTGACTTTTCATGTTTTGTGTTGGGAAATTAAGATTTCTTCTACCATTCACAGGAGAGCATTCAAAAACACTATTCAAGAAGTACTACCTGTGTAGTGTGGGTGTGACTTTCAAGAACATGACTTTTCAAGCCTTTCTCTCTACTTGTGAGATTACACAGAAACTTCTGTAAGCAGGAACACAACACGTGCCGTGAGATATGTCCAATATCACATACAAGCGTCTGTATACGTGGCTATGGTAATCAATGAAATCACTGAAATTAGAGACCCTTTAAGTTTACAATACCATGACTGTCCTGGGCTATAAATCTAAGAACCTACAGCAGCACGACAAATTTCACCCCCCCCCCTTTTTTTTAAAACTGAAGATAGTTGACTTCCACAGAACAAGTTTCACTTAATGACTGCCTTTAAAAGTCTGTCTACACGGGTCTTACCACCAGCATACACAGTGGTGTTTTCATATTGAATATGAGGAGCACTGTCTGAGTCGGGACGTTTAAAAAACGAAGCCGGAGCAAACGTAAAAGGGGAGAGAGCTGTTTGAGCTCCAGCTGTAAGGCTTTGTAGGGCCCCCGGCACGTGGGGTGCTCGCTGTGGGCAGTCTCCTGCCGTAGGCAAGATGCTTATGAGAACCTTTTTAGGGTACTGGAGGGTTCGGTCCCGAACTCCTCCGCCCAATCTATGAGTCAGCAGCCGCGAGACAAGGAAGAAACTGCGGGGGCAGAAGGAAGACGCCCCCCTTCCTCCTTCCTTCCAGTCTGGGGAAGGACTTCTGTATAGCAGGGAGCAAAAAGACACTTGTCACGGCCCCACACTCTGTAAGCTACTTGCCAGGGGCAAGGGTAGAGAGGTTTCGGGGTCGCCAAGGTGGAGGCCCGAAGCAGGGGCTGCTGAGGCTAGACTGAGCAGGGGTTGAGTGGGCACGTACCAGAGGTCAGAGCATGGCTGATGGCGGTGCCCCGGCCTTCCGCAGCGCTTGGCAGGAGCAGCATGATGACGCCGGAGCCAGCCCCGCGGGCGCAGCAGTTCCCGTCCCAGGCGGAGGGCTCTTAGAGTCCCGCTAGCTCTACCTCCCCGTCCGAGCCTCGCGCCTTGGCTCTACGATGTCCAGGAACCGGCGCATGGAGACGACCAATAACTACTTCCGGGATGAATCTTTCGTGGTGCGTAGGCCAATCCCACCCCCGCCAACGTATGCGGCTGTCTAGGTCCTACTGACTCGGATCCGGGTGGGGACCAAGATTCACGAATGAAAGGTTCCTAGGTTTATCAGTTCCCTGGTAAAAAGGATTATTTGCCTCGTCCAGGTAGAATATGGAATACGTAGGACATGATTTTCTATAGCAGCTCTTACTATGTTCTTTTCCTTTTTTTTTTTTGCGGTACGCGGGCCTCTCACTGTTGTGGCCTCTCCCGTTGCGGGGCACAGGCTCCGGACGCGCAGGCTCAGCGGCCATGGCTCACGGGCCATGGCATGAGGGATCTTCCCGGACCGGGGCAGGAACCCGTGTCCCCTGCATCGGCAGGCGGACTCTCAACCACTGCGCCACCAGGGAAGCCTTTCTTTTCCTTTTTAAGTTAACTACTACTTTATTAGTTTGAACTGAACCGTTGATTTTAGTAGTAGCTGTACTTGTATAAATAGAAAGTGAGATGTGTATGAATTAGTATTGACAGTAACAGTCTATACATTCATAGAGAATTCTGTACATAAACCTGTAATGCGTTTGTGTTTACCTAAATATTAATAGGAGCTAATGTTTGTGCTATTACTAATTTACCTGGGCTATCGCATTTAATACCCATATCATTTGCAGAAGAAACCCCTCTGTAGTATTAGATTCTAATCCAAGGCCAGAAATCATTTTACCCTGCTCTAGCAGCATGAAGTTTTCTTTCAAGATATTCCCAATTACAGGACTATATTGTTTAATGTTTAATTGTTTAATAAAATTAATTATACTTCTCCTGTATGATTCCTTCTAGGACTGAGGTCAAATGCAAGAATTAGCAAAAAGAAATCAGTGGGTGGAAATTCACAGACTCCACCTCCCATCCTCCACCCCACACAGAGTTATCTGGAATAGGTTGTGCAAAAGAGAAGAACTGATGTGCCACTCTTCTGCAAAGAGACCCAGAAATTAGTAAATTATTATCTAGGAATTACATTTTCACTGTTAAATACATTGAATTGGCCTGTGTATCTGCCGCATGACAAAATTGTTACTTCAAAACTGACATTTCAAACACTAAACTAATTATCTCACCCTAAAACTCTTCCTGACCTGTAGCCACTGTTAAAACAAGCTCTAAGGGTCAAGGTAACCTGACTCCACTTTCTTAATCTTTTCTCACACCTATCCCAATTATTCTCACCATAACCTCTAAGAGCATGAAGGTTATTTTTTTTTAATTGTGGTAAAATACTCATAAAATTCTCATCGTAACCACTTGAAACTGTGCAGTTCAGTGGTGCTAAGGACATTCACTCTGTTGTGCAACCAATATCCAGAACTCTTTTCATCTTGCAAAACTGAAACTCTTATATGCGTTAAACTCCCCATTTCCACCGCCCCTCAGTCCCTAGCAACCATCATTCAACTTTCTATCTCTGTGAATTTGACTACTATAGGTACCTCATATAAGTGGAATCATACACTATTTGTCTTCTTGTCACTGACTTATTCCCTTAGCATAATGTCTTCACAATTGCAGTGTGTGCCAGAATTCTTCTTTTTAAGGCTGAATAATATTCCATTGTATGTACATTTTATTTATCCATTCATAGGTGGTTGCTTCCACCTTTTGGCCATAGTGAATAATGTTGCTATGAACATGGAGGTACAAATTTCTCTTTGAGACCCTGCTTTCAATTCTTGTGTGTATATACCCAGAACTGGAATTGCTGGGTTATTTGATAATTCTAATTTTAATTTTTTGAGGTACTGCCATACTGTTTTCCACAGTGGTTGCATCATTTTACATTTCCACCAGCAGTGCACAAGGTTTCCATTTTCTCCACGTCCTCACCAACACTTTTTTTTTTTTTTTTTTTGATAATAGCCATTCTAACAAGTATGAGGTGGTATTTCATGGTTTTGATATGCATTTCCCCAGGGCCTAGTGAAGCTGAGCGTCTTTCCATGTGCTTCTTGACCATTTGTATAACTTCTTGGGACAGATGTCCATTCAAGTACATTGTCCAGTTAAAAAATTGGGTTGTGTTTTGTTATTGAGTTTTAGTTCTTTCTTTCTTGGCGGCTCCACAGGCTTGTGGGATCTTAGCTCCCCATCCAGGGATTGAACCTGGGCCCCTGCAGTGAAAGCTCTGAGTTCTAACCTCTGGACCGCCAGGGAATTCCCGTTTTAGTTTTTATATATTCTGGATATTAGCCCCTTATCAGATATATGACTTACAAATATTTTGTCTCATTCTGTAGGTTGCCTTTTCACTGCTGACTGGGTACAGAAAGGTCAGGCTTTTTTTTTTTTTTTTTCATTTCTAACTTCTACAATTGTCTAACTGCTCTCTTCCATTCCTCGTCTCCCGAATTCATTTCTTTCAAAACCTGCTCTCTTCTCTGGCTCTCCTATATCTGAAGATGGTACCATTCTTTGGCAGCAGGGTCAAACATGGAAACCATTTACCTCCTCATCCCTTGTTAGTGTCAAATTAGTGAACAACTTCTATTTACCGTCACTCTATGTATAAATCTAGTCACTACTCATTGCGTATCGAATAAGCCAGGTACTTTACAAACACTGTTATTTAATGCATCCACAATGCTGTGAGGTCAAGGGGAAAATTAAAGCACAGAGATTAAAGAAGTTACCCAAGAGTACAGAGTTTAAATGACTAAAGCAGGATTTAAACTCAGCGACCTGAGCCTGAGTTGATCTTGCAATCTGTTGCTCTGGGAACTCGCCACGGTGAGGGGCTAAGGGAGAGCGACGTTCCCTCCTAACAGCGAAACCTTCTCACTCCCCTTCGCTGCTCTCCCGCCGCAGGGCCTGTCCTCCGTGGCGTTCTTCCGCCCGTTTCTGGGGCAAAAGGGCCCGCGGAGCCGGCCTTATTTCCGGTGAGGAAGGGAAAGGCAGGAGCGCCACCGGAAGCGAGGAAGGTGCTGTGTAATCACCCAGCAAGCTGAGGTTCTTGGATCTCCTAAAATGCCGGATTACCTCGGTGCAGATCAGCGGAAAACCAAAGAAGATGAGAAAGAAGACAAGCCCATCCGAGGTCAGTTGACGTAGGCAGG
Source organism: Neophocaena asiaeorientalis asiaeorientalis (assembly GCF_003031525.2). NCBI lineage: Eukaryota > Metazoa > Chordata > Mammalia > Artiodactyla > Phocoenidae > Neophocaena > Neophocaena asiaeorientalis. The sequence continues at coordinate 439,225 of NW_020172463.1, read as the reverse complement.
AGCTCCGGGCCGGGGCAGGACCATCTTGGCCCGGGGTCCGGGATGGGGGGGGTTGGATTCCTGCTCGGCGCTCTGTCGCTTTTGTGCCGCTAGCGATTTGAGTCTGGTGCTGCAGACGGGTTGACCGGCCTGTCCTCTCCGTCTCCCCTCTACCAGCCCCGCGTCCTGTGTTCATCTCTCGCTGATCGAAATTTTTATTCACATTCAGCTCTCAGGTCTTGAAGGAGTCACGCGCCCCGCTTGGCCTTGCAGGCCTTGAAAAGTTCCCCGCGTGGCGGTGCTTGGTCGCCTGGACCCTCTTTGCTGTCCCTCCTCCCCCTCAAATGACAGCTTGCTGTTGTTATCACTGTATAGCCAGGATCCTGAGACATAATTTTCTTTTTTAAAAAACATTCCTTTGACTAGATAATTCATTCACATGATTCAAAACACGAAAGCGGAAAAGATAAATGGAAAAGTGTCTCATCCTTGACCCCGGCCACCTCTTATCCACGGAGGCAACTGATGTTGCCGTTTTGCCTCATCTTTCTAGGCATTTTCTGTGTACATTCAAGCAAGTTTGTTTGTATATTCCTTTTTTTTTACATAAATATAACATGCTGTACATCTTGCTTTTTAAAAAATTTTAATGATATAAGTTCATATCATTATGTAGAGTCAGTGTGGTCTGTATAGTATCCCAAATGATTGGGTGTTCAGTAATAATCATTATTGATGGACATTATACGAATGAATAACCTTGTTAATATAACTCTTTACTACATGCACAAACACAAGCTGTAGGGTAAATTTTAGAAATGAAGTTGTAATTTTTATAGACACTGCTGGGTTACTCTCCTTAGAGACTATACCACTTGACCCTTTCCCCGCAGCACGTTCGTTCTTGATTTCTTCCCAGTAGCCCCTTTTGTAAAAGCCTCATCTTTATGCTGTTTTCTTTTGTTCCTTATAGGCTATTTTAAAACATTCTTATGGTGAATTTTTGTTGTCTTTCCTTCCTAAACAACTTCAACCTCTCCTAGCACCCTTTCTTCTTAATATCCACCCACCCCTCAGAGAAGGAGCATTTCCTCTCCACTTTCATCTCACTCTTTTCCCTTGAAAGAGGTATTCAGTCACCTAGTGTAAAATTCAGTCACAGAGATGTAACATTTCATCTGGGTATTTCTCTGGGTAAGTTATAATTGTATAAATATATTAACAAATGTATCCCTTGGATACAGTTATGACTAATGTGTGTAGCATTTTCTGCGCTTCTTCATCCATGTCTTACTTGATCTTTAGAGCAACACTGAGGCTAACAATTTTCCAGGTGAGAAGACTGATGCTCAGAGAACTTAAATGGTTTTTCCAGGGTTACTTAGCAAATGCATGATCTTGCTGGGACTCGTGCTGAGGTCGTTTTGAATCTCAAAGTCTGTTCTTTGGGCTCCGTGTTCTTGTTTTGTCATATCACTTTGAAGCTATGTTATGTACTTTTTAAAATCTGCCTTCACCCAGTTAGATAAAAGTTCCTTGAGTCCAGGAACTATCTGATGGTTGTGTTTATATCATTACAACTTTTCACAGTTTTTCTCACTCAATGCGATCTGAATTGAACAGAAAAGAATTGTAAGCTCTAGTTTCTTTTGTTTGAATTCATGTATTATCTTTTTTCCTTTAGCTCTGGATGAGGGGGATATTGCCTTGCTGAAAACTTATGTAAGTCCTTTCAGTGTCTACAAAATATAGATGTTTTGTGTTGAAATAAGGACTCTTGTTGGTATTGGCCTTCCAGAATAGTTGGAAGAGACTGTCCAGCTGTTTAATCTTCACTGATAAAAAGTTATCTACCTACAGTTTCTATTTAGAATAGATCAAAGAGTAAATACTCAGTGTGTCCAAGCTTATACATTATCTCTGTACTATTTGTAATTAAAGTGCGGTACTATATTGAAAGATATTTGAAAAAAAAAAAAAAAGATATTTGAAATAATTTACTATATTTAGAAATATTTACTATATTTAAAACATATGAAAATGAATTAGATCTGAAATGGTAAGTTTTAATGCATAGAAATGGACTTGAATTTTAGATAATTTTAGTCATGATTTTCATTTGTTACCTTGCATAATGGTTTGCTGCCTGTTTAGGGGAATATATTGGTTCAGGAATAGTTCTGAAAATGATAGATTCCCTCTCTCTACTCTCATTTCACAAGCTTTAGGACAATAATAGCTATTACAAGTGTAACTGTTAAAAGTTTTTGTTTATAGTTTAATACATTGTTGGTATCCTGATATTCTAATTAAACTGACTTTAACTCCTAGGGCCAGAGCACTTACTCTAGGCAAATCAAACAGGTTGAAGATGACATTCAACAACTTCTCAAGAAAATTAATGAGCTCACGGGTATGTATATTTTTTATTTCTGTTTCCCCTCTTTATGGGTAATGGTTTGATTATATCAAAGGAGCTGAAATACCAATGTCACTCTTCCATGAATCACAGACTTTAAAAAATTATCCTTCCTATCTGTTAAGAAATTGGATCTCATTTAATAATCTCTTTTCATTTCCTTTTACAAGAAAGTTTAATGCTTAAGCAATTAAGAAACATCATCCTTTAAGCAAGTATTGTTTCTGTTGGTCAAAGCCAAGTTCAGTTGACTATAATAAGTCAGAATTTCTTCTTGAATAAAAATATGATCTCACATGGTACTGCTTGAAGTAAGTGGGCTATGGCCTAGTAGTCGGAAACTTTTCTTTTTGGGAACTTGAGTGGTGAAGTTTTATATTGTTAGTATTTGACTTGCACAAAAAAAAGTCAAATATGACATCACATCACATTTTTGGCCTGTGACTACTTTAGGGCCGTGGTTTTCAACTGGGGTCATCCCCCTAGGACATTCGGCAGCATCTAAACTCATTCTTGATTCTCCCAACTTAAGGGGGAGGTGGTGCTAGTGATTAGTGGCTAGAGGCCGGGGACGCTCCTAACCATCCTGGAATGCACAGGATGCCCCCCACAGCAAATTATTCAGTCCAGAATGGTAGTGGTGCTGGGGTGAGAAAGCTTGCATTACAGTCCAGTGAATTTTGTAATCTTTCTTTACGTAGGTATTAAAGAGTCTGACACTGGCCTGGCCCCACCAGCACTGTGGGATTTGGCTGCGGATAAGCAAACCCTCCAGAGTGAACAGCCTTTGCAGGTTGCGAGGTACGCATAGTGTGCTCTGTGGAAATTTATTTTTATCTGTACTTTCAGGTACTTTTTCAAGCCTTGGGTATAATGTAATAGTTCGTAAAGAATTTTTATGCCATATTCCAAGTAAATTCAGCTTTCTCGAAAAGTATCTGGGGTTAAAACTTTATACTTTAAACAATTATTTAAGAAATAGGTGAAGATGTAATCATATAAAAGATTCAAATGATACAGGAAGATACAGAACAAAATATGAAAACCTTCCTTCCCATCTAACTACTGAAAATAATTTGGTCCTCTTAATCCTCCAGTGCGTTTTCACGTATATATTTACATACAAAGAAACATCCTGTTTTCTTTTTAGATATAACTACATATTTTAGAAATCTTTCATTGTCTTTGTTATAGATGTACCTTTTTTTTAAATTTATTTTTGGCTGCGCTGGGTCTTCATTGCTGTGTGCGGGCTTTCTCTAGTTGTGGTGAGTGGGAGCTACTCTTCGATGCGGCACGCGGGCTTCTCACTGCGGTGGCTTCTCTTGTTGTGGAGCACGGGCTCTAGGCGCACGGGCTTCAGTAGTTGCAGCACATGGGCTTCAGTAGTTGTGGCACGCGGGCTTTAGAGCGCAGGCTCAGTAGTTGTGGCACACGGGCTTAGTTGCTCCTCAGCATGTGGGATCTTCCCGGACCAGGGCTTAAACCCATGTCCCCTGCATTGGCAGGCGGATTTTTAACCACTGCGCCACCAGGGAAGCCCAGATGTACCTTTTCAATTTCTTGTTTCTCTTGTTTTTTAAAAATTACATAATATTCTATAGGTGTTTAGGTTGTTTGCAATTTCTGTTACGATAACAGTGCTGGACTGAACACGCATGTTAAATATTTCTCTACATATGTGCATACATTTCTATAGTATAGCTTACTAGAAGTGGAATTATGGGGACAGAGGCATTTACCAAATGGCAAACCCAAAAAAAGTGGTTTGGCCAGTCTCCATTCTTACCCAAAGGTTTTGAGGGAAATGCGTATTTGCCTTATCAATGTAAGATATGTGATTATTGATTTTTAAACTTCTGCCATTTGGGCAAAAAAATTAAAAAAAAACAATTCACTTTAATTTGTGTCATGCTGATTAGTAATATGATAGCTACTTCTTATACTTATTAAACATTTGTAGTTTTTTGACCATTCATGTTTTGTTCCATTGGATTGTTTCTTGTTAATTTTTAGGAATGCTTCATATATTGTACATGTTAATCTTTTCTTAAATATGTTACAAATATTTTTTCTCAGTCTCTCACTTGACTTTTAACTTCTCAGTACTTTTTGTTGTACTGTTTTAACTTTTTAGGAGGTAAATAAAATATATTAGCTTTTTCATTATACCTTTTGGGTTTTAATGTTGCTTAGAAAGGCCTAGCCCAGTCCAAGATTATAAACATGTTCTCCTGTGTTTTATTCTCATTATTGAAAGTTTTGTTTTAATTTTGCCTCTTTAATACAGTTACAGGTTATTTTTCTTTCATCTTATCCTCCTTTCCTTTTTCTGTCTTTCCATGCTTTCATTTATTTGCTTTTTAGTTTTATCATGGTTTTAAAGAGTTAAATAGTTCTATGACAACAGTTTCTCCTAATTCCTCTTTACTAGAGGCACCTATTTTCAAAACTTTTAGGTGGTTATTTTGGTTTCTGCCTTTCTATTTCTAATGGATAGCGTCAAGTTTTGTATATTGTAGCTCACTTCTTGATTTTTTAGTTTCAGGTGGTGCTTATTGGTTTTCCCACCATGAAAGATGAGGATTTTGTTTTGCTTTGTTTCCTCTACCTTCGTCCCAAAGACATGCCCTTCCCATCCTTATGGCCTCATAATGTAATTATATTAAAATTTTGGTTAGATCCGCATTTAGTGTTTTCATAATTATGGCTAAGTAAACCCTATTCACAAAGAGCCATTGGTAAACTGTGATTACTTTTTCTTTCTTCTACCACTTTGTTTTCCTTGCCCTAACTGTCTCGTTTTTTCATTTGCCTTGTTGTCTATGTATATTACTAACTCAACCCTCCCGCCCCGCCCCCGGTTTTTCGCGGTCATCTGTTATTCTTCAGATGCCTTAGGTCCGTCAGGTTTTCTCACGTGTACCTCAGGTGCAGCAGCTGCATCACGTATTCTCTCAGGTTCATCTTCCTGAGCAAGCCTTTCCCAGCGCTTTCTGACCTGCTTCAGTCTGGACTGGTTGCCTGCACGCCTGCTGAATCACGAGCATCCTGTGACTTCGTACCCTGGAGGTTCCCTTTGACTCTCCTGTTGCTCGTGTATCACGAGTTTCTCTTTCTGATTTATTTACACCCTCACTCGGTGGCCTGTATTCTCTGGTAGCTTCCTGAAAGGGTCATTTGGGAGGTACCATATGAGACCACGTATGTCTGGAAATATCTTGGCTGATAGAAAATTCTTCTCCTTCAGAATTTTGAAGGCATCGTTACATTGTCCTCTGCCTCCCGGTGGTGTTAGTCTGAAGCCATTCCGATTCCCAGTCCTATGTATGTGACCTTTTCTTCCTCTGAAAGTTGTAGGCTCTTCCCTTGTTCTCAGTGTTCTGAAATTCCATGGCTTCGTGCCTTGGTGTTGGTGTGTTTTCAGCAGTGGTGCTGCGCTCTCATGTCCTTCAGTGTGCACATTTTCTTGAAGCTATTTATTTGTAAATAGTTTCTTTCCATTTTCTTGGTCCTCTGTTCTGGACTTGTGTTACAGGAATATTGGACCTCCTGGAAATGCTAATCTTTCTCTCCTGCTTTTCTCATTTTGTCTTTTTGTTAGATTTTCTTAACTTTGAGTCTATGTATTGATTTTTTTTCCCTCTCACTTAAGTTTTTAATTTCCAAGAGCTTTTCTTTCTTTCAGTGTATATGTTGTGTTGTCCTGTTCTCATATCATGGTTGTAATATGCTGTCAACGTCTAAGGAAGTTAAGGATAACTGGAAGGTTTCTGTTTCCTCTAAGATGCTTTTTTCCTCTTTGCTTGCTTGGTGTCTGTCTTTTATGTTAGATGTCTGGTAATCTTACTTTGTGCTTTTGTTTAGTGGGAGACCAAAAAGCTGATAGAAGCTCTAGATTCAATAGTGAGGCATGTCTATCTTAGGCTTCACTGTAGCTTATACGGTTGAATGTTTAGTTGGGGAGCCTTCAGGGTCAGTGTCTTTAGATCTTTCATTTGGATGGTCACTCTTCCCAGAGAAGTTGTCTTCAGTCTCATGTTGTCTCCAATCTCCAATATTTTGGAAGAACAGTGGAGATAGAGGGCTAGGGAATGTCAGTGGCAGGTTCACTTATGTTTAATCACCCTTCCCCTCTCACCTCCACACTCTCATTTTCAGTGAAGTTACCACCACCCTACCCCTTGCCCCAGCATTTCTTGACACTTTGTTTTACTCTCCAGAATATTTTCATCACCTCCAAAAGAAACCCCGTACCTATTAACTGTCCCTGTTCCCCTCTCTCACTGGCCCCTGGCAACCACTCATCTACTTCCTGTCTCTATGGATTTGCCTATCCTGGACATTTCATATAAATGTAATCATACAAGGCATGACCTTTTTCTGGCTTCTTTAGCTTAGCGTAGTGTTTTAAGCTTCATACATGTTGTAGCTTGTATCAGAACATCTTTTTTTTTTTAATAGCGTAATTATATTCCAGTCTAATTTCTCTCTTCGTTGATACTCTCTGGTGAGACATTGTTCTCATACCTCCCATTAATTCTTTAGACATGGTTTCCTTTGGTTTTTAAAAAAAATATTTATGACACTGATGAAAGTTTTTGTTTAGTAAGACCAATGTCTAGGCTTTCTCAAGGACAGTTTCTATGGACTTTTTTCCCTATGTATGGGCCATATTTTATTTCTTTTTGTGTCTCATAATTTTTTGATAGAAACTGGACATTTTAAATAGCGTCAGTTCTGGAACTCAGATTTCCCCTATCCCCAGGATTTGTTACTGTTGCTGTTCCTTGCTGTTTTTTTCTTTGAAGTGTTTTTGGTCAGCCTCGTTAGCCCCAACTGGTAAATGCCATCTCAGACAGTTGATGTTAAACAATTGCCACCGATTGTTTCCAGTAAATGTCCTGTGGGCAGGGGGTGTGTAGACAGTGAGCTCTGAGTCTGGTCAAATAAAAGCAAGTCCTGAGAATGGAGCTTTTCAGCTAGCTGCCAGACAGGTCAAATAGTTCTCTGGGGTTGGGCTTTTGGGGAGCTCCAGTTCTTTGTCCCTGCCTTCCCCCAGGAAGGCTGCTTGTTTTCACATCTACCACGGCTGTGAGGCCGTTGGCTTTCAAGTCTTGTGCAGAGCTGGGGAGAGGGCTATGGGATGAAGGCGAATTTAAACGCAAAATGCTCGCTGTTCTTACCAGGATTCAGCCCTTTTCTCTTTTTTTGAATAAACATTCTTTGGATTGTTACAAACCTATAGTTTGAGTTCTGAAAATGTTGATTTTCAGTGTTTTTGCCAGTGTTCTCTTTGCTTTTAAGGATGAGCAGGTTTTCAAAGGTCCTTATTTAAAGTTCTGCAAGTTGAGGTCCCTGTATATATACTTTTTCAGCTGAGAATTAAAAAAATCCCTATCTGTGCAACACTGTTGGCAGGGTCTGTCAGATAAAGTAGTGATAGATACTTTCTATATATAAAATTCTACTTCCCTGGTAGACCTTTTCCAATAACAGAAAATGGAATCCTGTCCACAATTTATGCTGCAAGGACAAAGAATTCTTTACCTTACTCTTAGCTCTACCTATATGCACACGCCAGAGACTATTTTGTATTTCCCTGTATTTGTTGCTACAGCTTATGATATAAGCTCTTTCCAATATGAGTTCTGTTTTTTGTTTTTGGGTTTCTTCTGTAGGAAGATAGCATAGAAAATAGGCAGTAGACTACCTCCTACTGTGATGTATGTGGGGTTTCAGATTCGCCTTCACCACAACCCACAGGAAAAGAATATATTTAAGTGAAAAACAGCAACAGTAATAATTGATTTGAAGTATAAACTCAGGAAAGAATGAACATATTTATTACTTGACGTAAGACAAGATGACTTTTTATAGGAAAAATAAAAAGGAGAATACCTGAAGATATAGAGGAGTATTACTAATAAAGCCATATAGTTATGAAAATCAAGAAAGAACTTTTTTTTTGTAGTTGAGCATTTGTTTTTGTTTTTTTTATACAGCAGGTTCTTATTAGTTATCTATTTTATACATATTAGTGTATACATGTCAATCCCAGTCTCCCAATTCATCACACCACCATCCTGCCTCCCCGCCACTTTTCCCCCTTGGTAAAGAGAACTTCTTAATGATGAAATATTTGGGTTTAATTTTCCAGGGGAATGTATCTTTTGAAATTTTTATGGCTTGGCTAAAGTTGAGCAGACCCTTGGGATTGAGCATATTCTGTAGAGAAGGATCCTTAACAGTGGCCCAGTTTCTGCAGTTCTAGTTTACACCTGCTTATTCGTGTACTGCATACCTAGGGGAGAATCTAGTTACTTGAATTCATTATTAATGGTTCAGGTTCCTTACTCTAATCAAGCCTTTTGCCATGTTAGATGCACAAAGATAATCAATGCTGATTCGGAGGACCCGAAGTACATTATCAATGTGAAGCAGTTTGCCAAGTTTGTGGTGGACCTCAGTGATCAGGTTGCACCTACTGACATTGAAGAAGGGATGAGAGTTGGGTAAGATTTCTATTTGCAGTAAATACTCGTCTTTCATTGAAGATGCCATGTCACATTCACACCCTTGGCTTGCTTTTGAATGGGTGAACTGGGTGCCATGGAATACCGGGGTAACCTAGGAGAGGGCTGCAGTTGGACAGCCTTGCTGCTGCTGCATCTGTTTCCTGACCTTCCCACCCCCACTTGGCCTTTTATGGCCTCAAATGTCATGATCAAACTAAGTACAGAATTGTAGAGTTGAGTTTGCCAGTCTATTTAAGGTAACATGGTATAGGAGGAGGAAGCACTTGCTCTAGGATGGTTATGAGGATTAAGTGAGTTAATGTAAATAATGTATATAGAACACATGATAATTCACTCAGTAAATTTTTTGAATGTATTGGTGAGGCTCTTTTTTACTTCCTTAGTGTGGACAGAAATAAGTATCAGATTCACATTCCACTGCCTCCTAAGATTGACCCAACAGTTACCATGATGCAGGTAAGAAACCACGAGAGGGAAAAGGAATGGCATGACTAATTGCATCCATCTCAAAAAAAGTTGAAACTTTTTAACTAATAAAATACTAATATGTGGGTATGTATTGAAGAGTTGCCAAAATTTTTAAAACAATTTTTCAGATGAGAAAGTCTTTATCGGTCTTTATTTTAGTAGTTTGTCTGTCACTTAGTGTCATAGCAAGTGGGTCTAGGACACTGGGCAGTGTATTCCATTTTTATTAAAATTCTTACTTGCTGTAAATCTGATTTTTCTTTTAGGGTATTGGGTCTGCTCTACTGGATAGAACACTTGGATTAGTATGCAAAAGCGTGTGGCTCTATGTTGTACATTTTCATCCCTCTCTTAGGTGGAGGAAAAACCTGATGTTACATATAGTGATGTGGGTGGCTGTAAGGAACAAATTGAGAAACTTCGAGAAGTAGTTGAAACCCCACTACTTCATGTAAGTGGTTGAGTCTGTTGCCTTTTAAATTTCTTTGTACAAAGGTGTGAGAGCCTTTTGTGTACTGTGCACTAAAATTATGCCTATATATGAGTTTTAAAATTTTATGTTTTCCTAAATGAAAATTTTTGATGGGGTAGAGGGTAAAGGTGTGGAGAACTGGTAAGTTCCAGAAGAGAAAGTAAAAGGATTGAGTCGTCAAGCCTATTCAAAAAAAGAAGAATCTGCTATTTAGAGTGACAAGGGAGGTTGAGGCGTAACCTTTAGAATAGGTTGTTGTAGAAGAAACAATGTGTTTTAATGCTATCAAGAAGAAATGGGCTTTAACTGAATCAAATTAAGCCTGGGGGGATAATGGAAAAAACTAGAATATTAAATATGAGACAATACTTCTTTAAACACTGTAATTTTTTAAAATTAGGGAAAAAAAGTGTTTTGTTAACCCTGGATAATAGAAATACCTTTAAAAGCCATTCAGCCTTATGTATTAATGAGTCTAGTTTAGATCTTATGTCTTATTCATAAGTAAATTCTTATTTAGATTAAGTATATAAATTGTGGACTGAATAATTTTGGTTTAAATATATTGATGTAGAAGTAGTCTTGTTTTTATTATATAGAGAATTGATAAGTGTAAAAATCATGTCTCCATCACAGCCAGAGAGGTTTGTTAACCTTGGCATCGAGCCTCCTAAGGGTGTGCTGCTCTTTGGTCCACCGGGTACAGGCAAGACACTCTGTGCTCGGGCAGTTGCTAATAGGACCGATGCTTGCTTCATTCGAGTTATTGGATCTGAACTTGTACAGAAGTACGTCGGTGAGGTAAAGTAAATTGATAATAATCAAAGAATATGTAGCTCTATGAAAGATTTATAAAGCATAGATGAAATTAAAATGGGAATTCCACATTGAAGATTGAGAGAGACCTGAAATTTTTTGATTGATGGATTGTAATTAGTAGGTCAGAAGCCCAGAAGCCACCAGCATTCCCGTGCGGTCATTTGGAAATAAACTGCTGAACATTTTTAATCAGTATGCTCCCTACTCAGAAGGGTGACATTTTCTACAGATTTGGTTTGTAAGATCAATAACCCAGTAATGCCCAGTGAATGCATTCAAAAGTGTGTTCACTTCAGGGGCAGTGTTTTATGTTGTTCTGAGAAAGAGAACAGAGATTGTCTATGTGTATGTGTGTGGGTGTATGTACACACATGTATGTACACACACACACGTGTTTTTCATTAGAGAGTAAGTCTAGGGCTGAATATATTATATCTGAAACATTAATGATTAGTATACTTACAATGAGAATTAGAACAGGGATCTGCATGAGTTGAGATACTTTTATTCCGTTATCAAAACTTACAAATCAAATTCATTGATCAGAAATGCCAAGTGATGGATCAAATGCTTTTATTTCCTCAAGTTTTATTGATTGAAATGGTGCCTTTATTTTATTTAATCGTGTTAACTTGACCTCTTCAGGTCTTAAAGTTATTGGCTATTTAATAGGTACAGAATCATGAAATTACTTAATATTGTTTTAAAACTAATAAGATTAATATGATGGAATAGGTAACAAACTTCAGTCTTTCTGAAAAAGCTTTAGGTAATAATGGTTGAGAATACTGTTAGGAATATTAAAAAGTTTGCAGTATAACTTATTATATTTTAAAAGATTTTAAAACCAACTCTGAATTAACACTTTTTTTCATCAGGGGGCTCGAATGGTTCGAGAGCTCTTTGAAATGGCCAGAACAAAGAAAGCCTGCCTTATCTTCTTTGATGAAATTGATGCCATCGGAGGTATGAATGGTATCTCAGAGAACTTTACAACTGGGTTTCATGAGAATTCTGTAGTAGTATGTGTAAAGTTCCCCTGATACATTAATCTTGTACAGAATTTTAAATTCCAACTCTTTTATGAGCTTTAGCACATCAAAGTCACGGATCTAATAAACTTTAGGGCCACACCATAAAGGAAAGATGAAGCATTATATATATAGCATTGGTATTTCTCAAAGTCTTTATCTTTGAACTTTCCCAGTTTCTTTCCTAGGGCACATATTTTCACTTTAGCAATTCCTAACTTGGGATACAGCTTCACTTAATCGGATCAGAAAGCACTGGGGCATAATTTAATTGGTGGTAGTTTTTCATAAAGTGTACATAAAATAACATTATTGGCTTCATAGATTTGATGAAATACAGTATTAGCTGTGCAATCTAGACAAGTTATTTTAACTACCTCTGAGCCCCAGTTTGCTCCTCTTATAAAAGAAATGATAATTCCAGCCTTGTTTATTTCATGGGTTTTTGAGAGGTTTGAAGTCAGTCATAAATGTGATTGACTTTGAAAACTGTATACTGTTCTATAGGCCTTGGCTATTGTTACAGTCTATAAGAGTAATAGTTCCTATTAGCTGCAGATACCAGACAGTTGTTATTTAATGAACTCAGTGACAAGAAAAGTCTTAAAAAATATAGTGGATGCTGTAACACTGTTTGGGGACTGTGGTTAGGATACCTAAAGGCTTGCTTTTAGACTGGATGGATGTTGTGGGCTTTGGACATTCTGTAGGTAGTGTTCAAGGGCCATAATTTGACCACAGTCTGTAGATGCCGTGTTGTGACCCTGAAGTCATTTTTGTAGTATCATTGGAATAAGCCTTATGATGTCAGGATGCTCTGAAACTGTGGCTTCCAAAACGGATTTTGTATAAAACAGTATTAGGGTGAAGGAAGAAAATACTGGTACTTTCCTTCATATTTAATTTTAATCTCATTTTTAAAATTTCTATTTTTTGTATTTTATAATGTACATAATGCATTAATGCAACAGTATGTATTTATACAGTTTTAAAATGAAAAAATGTATATGATGGAGGCCTCTTCTTGTGCTATTTTGGTTGAAATGAAGAAGAGTATTGACATTAACCTAGAGTATTCTAATATATCCAAATCAGTGTGATAGTAAGCTGTTACAGTTCTACTGTATTATGGATTTAGCCATAGTTTTAAGGACAGTTTTGAGAAATTTAGAAGAGTATGGCATTTTCTTACATATACTCAAATACCACTGTAGTGCTAATTTTGCATGTATTCTTTTGCCTAGTCCAGGTGTATACTGTGTTGAATGGAGGTGTTCTTCAGTGACTTAAACCAAAATCCTTAAAGAGGATTTAAAAAAATACTTTAAAGGAACCTATGTTAAATCAACCTATGATGAGTCCTTTTCTCGTTAGTTTTGTGTAAATCAGGCTGTTCTTACAGGATTTGCTTAAAACTGAGAGGTTCCCTTGGGCTGGAGGGTGTGATCTGAGCTGAGACTTACTGCGCAGAGTGCTGCTCTGAGTAGATGTGAAAAGTGTCTTTCCTCCTGTCTTCTCAGGGGCTCGTTTTGACGATGGTGCTGGGGGTGACAATGAAGTGCAGAGGACCATGTTGGAACTGATCAATCAGCTGGATGGGTTTGATCCTCGAGGCAACATTAAAGTTCTGATGGCCACAAACAGACCTGACACTCTGGACCCCGCGCTGATGAGGCCCGGGAGACTGGACAGGAAGATTGAGTTTAGCTTACCTGATCTAGAGGTGGGAACATCATTTCACGGTAGAAAAGGGATTCTTTAAATTTTTTCTTCCTGTGCTGTTTTCCAGTTTAATATTTGTCAATTCCCCTATTTTTAGGGTCGGACTCACATTTTTAAGATTCATGCCCGTTCAATGAGTGTTGAAAGAGATATCAGATTTGAATTGTTAGCACGACTGTGTCCAAATAGCACTGGTAGGTAGAAAGGTCTTGCTTCTATTTGCTGGTCTGTCTATTTGGGCTGCTTTAATTAAGCCTGTTCTTTTTGTTTTAAAGGTGCTGAGATCAGAAGCGTCTGCACAGAAGCTGGTATGTTTGCCATCCGAGCACGGCGAAAAATTGCTACTGAGAAGGATTTCTTGGAAGCTGTAAATAAGGTCATCAAGTCCTATGCCAAATTCAGTGCTACTCCGCGCTATATGACATACAACTGAGCCCTGGAGGCGTTCGTGAAAACACTTTTCATTGGAATCCTAACCTTATACAGACTTCTTAATAACCATTTCACACACAAAATAAGTGGTTTTCAAAATTGTATGCTTTTTTTTCAGATGTCGTTTCTCTGTGGTACAATAAAGGGTGATATCTAATGCTGTTAGGCAGAAAAGCTGTTTTTTGACTTGCTACCATTTTTAAAGGTTCCAAATTGTGAAGTGCTTGCTTTGACCACATATGTTCTAGGCATATGCTGGTTGAGTGCTGTACATATATTATCTCATTTTATCTTCCCATCTGCCCAGTGACGTGGATTTAACAGATGCAGAATTTTCCTACCTCGTTTCCTTGTAGCAGAGCTGGGATTCAAGTCCAAGTTTGACAGCTCCATCGCCGATGTCCCCATCCATTATGCTCTTCTGCCCTCATCACAATGGCCCATCCAGGCACATGATCACATGTGTTTCGACAGGTTTTTTCCTACAACGTTGAATAAAGCAGCTTTGGCTAAACTATGTTTAAAGTGTAGGAAGCATCTGATGTAATGTGTTTTGCTTTGCCATTTGAGTTGATTTCAAATTAATCAAGAAGAATTGTTGATTTTAATGACTAGCGAAGTAGTAAAGCAAAAAGAAAAACATACACATATAATAATCTCATTTAGAAAATCCGGAATTGGCTTTATACAGAAAAGTACTTATTTTCATTTTATAAATTAATGGTTTATTAAACCATTATAATTTAATGGTTTAAAATTTCAGTAAAGCTCCCGTTAGACTTCGGGTCTATAGTGAGGTACTTCTAAAATAAAAGTTTTTATTAGAATCTTAAACAAAGCTCTTTAAAATGATTTCTTGTACAGCCACCACCAAATTCCCTCCCCTCTTCCACAATTACCCCTTCCAGGCCCCTGCCAAACACTGAGACCCAAACACAATAAAGAATATTTTTATTGTAGTTCAGTATTCACAAGTAATGCAAAATAGTGAGAGATGGATACATTTTAACTCACAAAAGAAAAAGCTGACAACATAGAAAATGCTGTGTTGCACTGAAATATTTAAAATATGAAAGTTTTAAAGCAGAATAAAGCTGTTCACTCATAAAATCCAACCAACATCCTTTCTTTCTCTTCATTTTTGTGAACTTGATGAGAAAATTTTTTTTCTAATCCTGCCCTAGTCTTTCATGAGGTATGAAAGCGAACCATTTCCAGGTTATGCTGATAAGTGAATGACTAAAGATGTATGTTTTTGTGCTGTTTTGATCAACGTAAGCATTTAGAACATACTCCTTCAGTCTTACCACTTGTTCATATTGCCACATACATCGAATGCACCAACGTGAGACAACTCAAGTTGGTTATGTGGTGCTCACTCAGGCCTAATGTGTCATAGGCTGTGAATAATCTTGACATCTCAGTTTCATGATGAAAATCTAACTGGC
Source organism: Neophocaena asiaeorientalis asiaeorientalis (assembly GCF_003031525.2). Lineage (NCBI taxonomy): Eukaryota > Metazoa > Chordata > Mammalia > Artiodactyla > Phocoenidae > Neophocaena > Neophocaena asiaeorientalis. The sequence continues at coordinate 423,896 of NW_020172463.1, read as the reverse complement.
CACACATCAAATCAATGCACAATGAATTATCTGAAAAATCTGGGTGTTTCTACCCAGGCATATGTATGCAGATAGCATCAATGCTATCTAGATTAGCATGTTTGTACCCCATTTAAAAAGAAAATATACACATTCACTGGTAACTCCCTCCACCTAAAATATGTATGTGTGCATAAACACATGTATATGTGTGTGTACAGACATACATGTTTACACATATTAGCGTGCTGATAAATCAATACAAAGGGTTTATGACTTCAGAAAAATACTGTAGCGATCCTTTAAAAAAAACTTTTAAAAAACATTTTAAAAATGTGATTAGATTTATAAAATTTAATTTTCACAAAGCTCAGGTTCATCTGTTACATAAAGCTGAAATGCTATACACCAGTACAATGAAAACCCTGGTAAGCCTTTTTTAAAGGCAAAGTAGGTTTTTGAGACGCTCAAACTTGTTTAAATCCAAGTCAGTTAAGCAGGCAGGTTACCTGGTGCAGTCCTGGCTTTTGAACGTTTTGCTGCTGGGATTTGAGGGGTTTCAAAACCACCGCACACATTTTGGTTAGCTATATGTTTGGAGAATTAGATAACACTTTTATCAGTCCTCAAACCAACTTTTATCAGCACTCAAACCATGTTATCAAGATCTACACACTGAATCCTAAAAGCATTGCTGAAAAAAAGGACCAAAAGCATTTCTGCACTCACTAAAGCATACAGGCTCATACCAAGGAACTTGTGTTTGATTTTAGAATTTGAATTAATTAAAGGGGCAGACACAATAAAGTCGTCTTCACCACATACACTTCCTTCCCTCAGCCCCACACAAGGGTACCCCCTCGCCCCCCACTCCCCAAACAGGACAACACACCCACCCACTCTGGGGCAGATTCTCTGGGTTTGCTACCCTCTCCACACACTGGAGGGCAGTCTCATTTTCTCTACATGTACCTTGGGAGGCAGACACCTCCTTTCTCTGTGAAACGGGTAAGGATACAGGATCAAACCACATGGATATTTTAGATGTTACCTGAAAACTACAAAATGCTTCTCCCAGAGCCTGCAGAGGATTCATACCCTTCACTGTTTCTCTGAGTCCCACTGCAGGTGAGATTGGCCTTGGGATCCCTCTCAGCTGCCATATGATGGTACAGTCAGCGTCTATGACCTGAATGAGGAATTTCCTGGGCCCTGGTTCAAAACTGTTTGCAAACATATTCCATCCGGTCATGAGACGGAGAACAACCATGGTCATGTTGCACAGGATTTGAGAAAGACAACATCACTATATGGGGCCTTCCTGGAAATAGGGCTTTCCCATATTTCCATAAAATGAGGCTAGTCTAGTCCCTATAATACATCAGTGTGGATTATGCCCTTTTGGATAGGGCAGTAAGAATCTGAATTTGAACCAGGGCTGAAAAACATAGAAAGGTATATACTAGCAGATTTTAAGGTCCGGAAAGAAGGAGGTAGAGACAAAACTTGATTGTAAGTAAAAGAATTCAGGAAATTTCCCACCGTATGAAATAACTCTAAGTAAAACATCCCAAAATATTTACATATAGATAGAATACATTTTGAAATACATTCTTATGATATCAGAGGCATGCCAAAACAAAAACATATTACCCCTCAGTAAGACTTAAATGCTTTTTATGTACATGGTAGAATTCTATTCAAAATAGGTTAAAAATTAAAGGACAGCAAAGTTAAATACAGATTTGTAAGCTACAGACAAGTACTTTCTTTGTATACTGCTTTCAATCTATCAATAACCAGGACTTGAATATCTGCTGTGTGTAAAGCATTTATTGAAGACTGGTGCTAAAGATTACGCAATAAAATATTTTATAATATTGTTTAAAATCCTTAAGTTCTACTTTAATGGCTGAAACGATACAAGCCCTTTTATAAAAGTTTCTAGTACAAGCTGAGGTCCTATAACTACATGCTCTTTCAGAAGGCAGTCTGTATCAGAATGCAGATGTATCTGATGATTGCAAAGGAAATGACTGCAAATCTAATTTCACTCTAGATCTAGATAAAGTATTGATTAGAAAGGGGCGGGGGTCTACTCTGAATTAAATTAGTAAAGTCACTGAGAAACTCGATAAGACTTAAAGCAAACAAGCCATAGGGTTTGGTTTGGACTAGACCCATGCTAACCTACTTCTTTCCTGATGCACTTTTCCCCTGGAAGTGTTTTCTTCATGAAAACTAAAACAAGGAGTCAATAAGGAAACATGTAAAACAAAAACAAAAACAACAACAACTATTAGCACGAAATCTTAGCAGATGAGGCTTTAGGCAGGTTGGCTAATACTTGTGCTGTGATTTGGAGTGAGCAGGTGGTTAGAATTACAGGAGCAGGAACTTCTGATGACAAACTGGCTTAAAGGTCTCCCTACTCCTTTTGAACAACTGTAGAGAAAATGCTTCAAACAGCATTTTACTCACTCATCGGCTTAAAACTGAGTTTGATGAAGAATTAACTAACTCTGTGGATTTAGAAGGAAGGTATTAAATTATACCCAGGAGTCAGTTTTCTAAAATATGTGGTAAATCAGTTTTAGCAACAACAACAAAACTTCTAGGGCCTCCTACTGGCCACAGGTGTGACAATTTGAACACCAAAAAGAATAACTATAATGCACTGAAACACATTAAAACTACAACAATTCATGAGTGTATAATTATAGGAAAAAGGAAAAAGAACCTAATTCGTCACCATCTATTAAACCAACTCCTTACTTTGAAGTTGATAACCAAATGGAAAAAAAATAATTTAACCTGCCCTTCCAGTAAGAACTATATTTAAGGATGACTAAATAATTCAAGTTGAGGGAAAGCTGTAGTTTACACGGAAACACCAATTGATAAATGCAGAAGAAATGAAAGAATTGGAAAAGAAAATTCACACACCTTAATAAAATTGCTGCTTTAGGCAAGGATTAACACTAGACGTTAAAACCTCTGGGTGAACGGCTAATGGAGAACTGGGCATTCATTCAATGCCAAAGGAACACCATACAGATAACTCACTAGTCACAAAGGAGAAAATATAATTGGGGGATTGGTTGTCATATTAATCCAAGTGATTTATTTTAGCATCATTAATGATAGGTCAACTAGATATTACTTGTTTTCTGTTGTGATGCGATTTGAAGCACGTGCCTCATCTATGCATGTATCTCATCTAGCAAGAAATGTTTTATTCAAATTCATGAAGCCTTTAGTTAGACATACTTCTAGATCATAGGTAGTTCAGGAAATAAAGGGACAAACTAAATAACACCTTGAAAAAGTGAGTGGACACACTCACAAGATGGGATTCTACAGGACAACTGCCCTAACTCCCTTTAACAAGTCAATGTCATCAAAAAAGGGACAGTGCTAGATTAAGACACAGTTATGGGACTTAGGGGGACATGACCATTTGTAGTGTAAGGTCACAGAATGAATACTAGTTTGGATAAACCAACTACAACTGTGGAGACAATTGGGGAAGTTTGAATATGGTCTGAGGTAAACATGTTCTAGAATGAGAAAGCAAAGATGGATGACTGAAAAGAACAGGTCACAGAACACTATGTAGAGTATGATCTTATTTTGGTTAAAAGATGTAAATATATATGGATAGAAAAAGATCTGGAAGGACATGCATTAAGGTGTTAGCAATAATCTTTGCTGGTAATGTAATGTTTTCCTTATTTTTGCTTGTCTATATTTTCTAATTTTCTGCAATGTACCTACATTGCTTCTGTAACAATAAATGGTTATTTTAAAAGAAGAACTTCTAGAAAATTGTGGGTTTGCCTCCTCTGTGAGATAACTGATTCCAGAAAGTCTGTAGATCAACAAGTACAAAAGCAAAGAACTACTACCCATCTGGTGACAGGGTATCTGATTTGTGGATAAAGTACTTAAATAAATTCTTTAAGTTCACAAAGATAATACTAAAGAGTAACAGAAATGTCACTACACAATAAAGACAGGCAAGAGGCTAATAATATCTTTGAAATAGTCAATTAAAAAAATACAAGTAAGATACATCTTGCTATGCGTCATTCACCCTCCAAATCAAGCCTTGTATTTACTAGTATTTACCTACTAGTAGTATTTACCCTTAGGAAAAAAACATTTAGTGTCTACTATTTAAAGTGTGTAGGTTAGTAATTTCACGAGAAGCTCATACCCCATCGCAGGCTGAGCTCCTCGTCTAAGCTTCCGGAGTGGCGTTGGGCTCAGAGTCCTCCTGGGGAGGAGCAGCCGTGGCCTCCTGTTCGGCAAGTGCCTCTCGAACTTGGCTGCCTAAGACTGCATCGTGAATGCTGTGGAACAGCAGATCCAGTAAGGCAGGATTTTCAAAGAATTGATTTCGAGTGAGGTCACTCACGACTTGTGCTATAAAAGAAGAAGGGAAAATTAGCCCAGGGACTTCCCTGGTGGTCCAGTGGTAAAGACTCCACCTTCCAATACAGGGGACGTGGTTCAATCCCTGGTCGGGGAACTAAGATCCCACATGCCGTGGGGCAACTAAGCCCACCCACCAGAACTACTGAGCTGGCGTGCCTCAGCTAGAGAGCCCGGGTGCCACAAACTACGGAGCCCACGTGCCCTGGAGCCTGCGCGCCACAACTAGAGAGAAGCCTGTTGCGCTGCAATGAAAGATCCTGCAACTAAGACCTGATGCAGCCAAGAATAAATAAAATAAATCAGTAAACAATAAATAAAAAAGAAGAAAATTAGCCCACACTCTGGGTGTCAGTCTTAAACATTAAAAAAGTAACACTTTCATATAGTTTAAATATTAAAATGATATAATAAAAATTATTTTTTACCATACATGGTATTATTCTATGGTGTAAATGTACCCTAGTTTATTTAACTGGTCCCTTTTGACAACTAAATATTTTCTAGTGTTTTGTTCTTAGAGACAGTACTACGATCATTAACCACGTACATGTCTTATTTTGAATGTGTGTAGCATACTGTTGGATTTGCTGGGTTAAAGGTAAATGCATTTGTAATTTTGAAAGAAAATGCCTGTCTGCCCTCCACAGAGGCTGCTCCAGTTTGCACTCCCACCAGCAATGTCTGAGGGTTCCTGTTGTCCCACAGTGAGCCTACAGAGCCTGCTGTCAAACATTTTCAATTTTTGCTATTTCGGTAGGTGAAAAGTGATGCCTTTATGTGAATTTCATTTTCAAGCACTGTTTTAGCCAAAATTTATATTAAAACAAAAAGAGCAGGCATTGTCTGGAAAAACCTAAATGATTTTATATAACTATGTTTATGGCAGCCATTACATAAATAATTACTAAAAAAATATACCAGCCCTGAACAATGGTTTATTAGCTCCTTTCCTCCAACTCCTGTGCAGGAGGCCTACCACCAAGTAACCCAGGGATGTGAGTGCTGTAAGTGGCAACTTTCAAAGCTAGCTTTAGATTTTCAGAATAATTTTCATTTTCACCTAAAACTAAAATTAAGGGAAAATACTTCCAAATGCAGTTATTTAAAAAACAGAAACAAAACCAAAATGTTAAAACTTCTCCCATTCTAAAAGTGTACTCACCGCTGCATCCTGCTAAATACACATAAATGCCGACATCTCCATATTCTTTTACAATCTGTAATAATGTTGAAATAAAGTTTAATTTCTCTTGACTCTGTGAGGTGCAAGTTTCTTTCTACCAATACGTATTTAGTGATATAAGATGCTCTGGTTCATTCACTTGAGCTACTCCACTTCAATAATTATGCATTTTGAACTAATCATTTAAAAATCTGTATTTTGTTTGATTTTTATATCAACAGTGATAATTTGGAACATCAAAGAATTCTTGTCAAATTTTATTCAAGTGTAATAAAGGTATTATGGTAATGGTTTTTAAAAGAATCTTCTCGAAGAGGTATATACTGTAATATTTACAGATTATATGATGAGTGGGATGTGCTTCAAAATAAGAGAAGGGGAAAATGGGCGTGGGGATAAATGAAACAAAATTGACCATGAACTGATAATAGTTGAATCTGAGTGATAGTTACATGGGGGTTCATTACACTCTGCTCTTTATTTTGTATATTTTCAATATATTCCACAATCAAAAGTTGAAAAACAAAAACAACAACAAAATTCTGAGAGTTGAAAAAGGACCCTAGTTCAATTCTCTGATTTTAATGATGGTGATACTGGGCACAGAGATACTAAAAGACTTGTTAAAGATGATGCTTACCCCTGCCAGAGTTTTTACACCAACGGAATCCATAAAATTGACTTGCGTAAAATCCAGAATGATGGTGTGCACGTTATCCCCTGGGGGCATAAATCTTTGCAGTTCCTCAGGAAGTGTGCTCTTGGTGACTATTGGGGGATATTTTATTTCATCCTCCTCTTCCTCAGGCTTGGTGCCATCTTCTCCATCTACTTCTGCATCCTGTGTTAAAAATCAAACCAAACCAGAGTGCTATGAACAACTCATATTTCGGTTCTGAGAAAGATTTATGAGGGAAAAATTAGTCCTCATATGCTCAAGTTTCTGACTATACCAGACCATTTCCAAAATATTTGCTATATCCTAGCCCTGTAATATGACAAAAAAGGATATATACACAATATTCAGTTTTAGGTGTTTCTTTTTTTCTTCCTCCTCTTTTTCTTTTGTCCAATGAAATCTACTCTCTTTAGTCATCATATACATTTTCCCCTAACTTCTAAAATAGTCCCATTAACTTCAACATGACAGACCACAGACCACAGACAAAAACCAGTCTTTGAGGTTTTTTTACTATCAGCTGAATGAATCTCTGACAAAGTAATAACGGTAACATTTATTAAGGTACTGTGTGATTTCTATTTTTCAAAACCATGTTTTCCTGGGCTCCTATCACTACTTATTTCAGAAGCATTCTCATAACTGACCTTACCATGTATCTTTAATATACAAAGGATACTTAGCTTGTTTCTAAGCTTTCCTACTTTAGGGACTTGATGCTGTGTTAAAACTTCAGTCATGGGGCTTCCCTGGTGGCGCAGTGGTTGGGAGTCCGCCTGCCCATGCAGGGGACACGGGTTCGTGCCCCGGTCCGGGAAGATCCCACATGCCGCGGAGCGGCTGGGCCCGTGAGCCATGGCCGCTGGGCCTGTGCGTCCGGAGCCTGTGCTCCGCAACGGGAGAGGCCACAACAGCGAGAGGCCCGCGTACCGCAAAAAAAAAAAAAAACAAAAACAAACAAAAAAAACCTTCAATCATGAATAAAGGTGGGGGGCACTGCAGATCAAGAGACAAGGGAAAGTTACAATGAAGGGATCACTCACCACTTTGACGACGGTTGCATTGGCCATGTTGGCATTTCCAACTTCCTTAGCATACTTCTTCATGGCCTTTCTTCTTGCTCCCATTATGAAGGCTGGGTTCACTCCAGTCTTTACAGAAGGGCAATATATGCAAAAATAACTTCTTGGCTCCCAGGAACCCACCCAAAGCAATTAATCTTCAAATCTCTCCATCTGACTGTTTTCTATGCCAAATTATCACCGTAACCCTTGCTCTACCTTTCCCTCAGATGCCCTGAACTGGGTTATCCCTCGTTAAAAGAACAGTAGTAACTTTTCTTATTCTTGGTCTTGATTCAAGACAACCAGAAGCTAAATATGAAAGAGAATTTTAAAGTAGTATTTTTCAAACTTAGATCTCTCAGAGACTCTGTGGATTGACTGGAAGGTTTTCCTCCTTGCTGGAGAGTGTGGGGTGGAGTCCTAATCATGATCAAAGGAACCCAAGAATAAGAAACTTAAAATTAGTTTTTCGCTTCTTTAAAAAAATATATTTTTGAAAAGGTAATACATGCATATGATAAAAGAGAATGAATAGCGGTGTTGGTTACACAACAATGCGAATGTACTTAATTCCATCCACTGACTTGTATAGTTCCAAATGGTTAAAATGATAAATTTTAAGTTATGTAAAGAGAAATAAAACAAAAAAGATAAATTTTAAGTTATGTATATTATACCACAATTTAAAAAATAGAGGCAGAGAAAAACAAGTAGTATAAAAGGTATACCAAGACATTTAAGTGACCCCCCCATGCCTATCAATCCTCAGATTCCCTCCTCAGAAATAATCACCCTTAGTTTCTTGTGACTCACCTTTCTTTTTAATGCACTGCTATATAAGTCACTATTTGCATAATAAATTGGGGCATTTATTTGGAATATTTTTATTCCAGGAACTTCTTTCACCTGAGAAATAAAATGTTAGTGAATTTAATATATGGAAATATTTCAGAATCGAAACAGCAATTGTCTCCCTCTTCTAACTTGAAAATTAATACAGAAGTTGCTAAGTGACCTCTGACAGTGTTTAAATAAAATAATGTCACTCTAGCTGACCTACTCATGCTCTGGAGGAATGCGTGCTGAGCAGAACGCCTTTAAAAATGCACACCTTTTCATTTCTTTTAAAAGTCTTTCTTTGTTTCATTTTTACCATAAAGTACAAAGAAGAAACTGAAATATTAAAAAAAAAAAAGAAGTGGGTAGGAAAGGCGAAGCTGCCACTCAGACTGTGACAAGCAGCCAAATAAAATGAACAGAGGCTGATACTGGTTGATTCACAGAACGTAGGCAGGAGTGAAATGGACCCAAGTGAAAATTTTATCAAGAAGCCTCATGTGCAGTGGTTAAGAATCCGCCTGCCAATGCAGGGGACATGGGTTGGGGTCTCGGTCCGGGAAGATCCCACATGCCGCAGAGCAACTAAGCCCGTGCGCCGCAACTACTGAACCTGCGCTCTAGAACCCGTGAGCCACAACTACTGAAGCCCATGAGCCTAGAGCCCGTGCTCCGCAACAAGACGCTACCACAATGAGAAGCCCGTGCACTGCCAACAAAGACCCAATGTGGCCAAACATAAATAAAATAGAATAGAAATATTTATATATTAAAAAAATGAAGCAGGAAAAAAAATGAAGCGGGAAAATTCCATAGCCCCACCACCTACATTCTACACTGCTAATACTAGTATTTTACCACCAGTTTAAATTCATCAGAAGGAAATCACGCCCATACAGACCACCCTGGCAAACAGCCTCAGTATTTTGTAAACATATACTTTAAGTCCAAGAATATATATTTATCCTCATTAAAAAAGGAGGAAAAATAAATATTAGAGGTTGTGTAACTGATGTGTAGTATAAACTGTAAAACTGAATCCAGACAGTACACTGAAGTTCAGGCTTTTCGCTTTGACCACCACACCTCCCTGCTCTCCACCCCACTCTTTGTCCTAAGTAAAAATAATATCTAGTTGGCCAGTCACATCACATGCTTACAACCATTTAAAATGATAGAAAAAGGTCCTACCTCCTCATACGCGTCTATGTCAATGTACACATCAGTGTCAGGAAGCTGCCCAAGGACTATGTAGCTCGGACTGAAGACAGAGAAGGAGCGTGTTAAAATACCAACGTGCTGATGCGCAGGACTTGACGTAAACACGAGGTTCTGCACGTTGGATTTGCTAGTGACTTCAGGGATACTTGATCCTTTTATGGTGCCTCTTCGGAAGGGCTCCACATATATTCACATTCCCAGTGCCATTCCAAGGCTAACACACCCCACACACATCCCCAAGACGTACGCTATATACACACACAACACATACACCTCACAACACACAGAGCCCCCACACACAGCACATACGCACACCACGTACATACCCACTACATAACACTACACACACATCCTGTACATACCATCCAGATAGCACACACACAACCAGATCAAGACAAAAGACTCAGGCATCTAAAGATGGGGGCAAAAATGAATTGTGCAGAGTTCAAACCATGCCAGGGACATGTGTAACTCGATCTCATGTTACTGGGTAGATAGAATTATCTTCCTGTTTTAATTCTAAAGCAGGAGAGGGGATTTTCATTTTGTCTCTAATAAGAGTCTCTGACTCATGGAGCAGTGGGCGGGGGGTTAGTCAACAGAAGGTGTGGGGAGAAAAAAATCTCAAATCAGCATAGAAAGTTTTCTGAAGGCTGGTGTGAATAGATTTTAAACATTATTTTTTAAAAGCACAAATTCCGAATTCTTTTTATAGGACAGTCTGGCTCAAATTAGATACTGAAATGATGACAGGTACTACTTCTTAAGCACCTGATATTACCTTATTATAGCCCATGAAAAATCCTACTGGGCTTATTTCTGCCGTCATGTGGAAGAGAAATTGAAGTCCAGTGGGGTTAGGTGAGCTGTTCAAGGTCAGAGAGCTTGGCAGAGTCAGAATATGGCTCAAGGTCTTGTATGGACATTCCATGGTCTCGTTACTACGCTCTGGTGTTCTCAGCGCATATGTGCAAGTGCTTTGTGAGTCAGAATCTACAGCAGAAATGTCAGGGGTTTTTCTAGGTGGATTCCTTCAACAAGCATTCAGAGAACACACACTATATGCTGGTACTGGGCTCTAGGAACCTCGTGTACACAACCAAGGTGCTCACAGTCTAGTGACATCTGTGGACAAATATAACACCAACGACTGACACTGGAGATGAGAGGCAAGGTTCTCAGTTGAGTTCCCAATTATGAGAAAACCTTCCATACGAGACTCGAAACGTTGTCCACATGTTGCAGTCTAGTGCCAGTGGGCGGAGGTGAGTGAGGGGTGGACACGGGGACCACACAAGTACACAAGTAACTGGGAGACTTGTGAGGTGCTGGAGGACCACAATGCTGCCGTGGGCACACAGGGGAGCTGGGATCTCTCTGGCTGGGTGAGCGGGGTCTAAACTTACGTGGATTTCAACAGGCAGATGAGGAAAAGGCCTTCCTGACCAGTTGGAGTGCTCTGGAATCCCACTTCCTCAGGTCTAAATACTCCCTGTTTCTTCCCTAATCACCCCAGGAGCAAGAAAGTCTCTCTTTATGAACTCTGATGGGGTTTTATTTGGCCATCTCTTATGCTTCTTATCACTTGTACCTTGCTTACACTTAACTGAAGCACTTACAACTGTGTATTCCAATTTCTTGAAGATGGATTATAAAATGCTGATTAAGAGTTAGCCTCTGGATTCACAAAAACTCGTATTTGAATCATTGCCTACCAGTTGCCGTGTGATCGAAGTTACTCAATCGACCTAGGCCTCAGTTTCCCCATCTGTGAAACGGGGATGCTAACAGTCATTTGGGCTGGAAGGATGAATGACATAAAGCGTGGATCTTCGCACACAGCCAGGCACATAACTAATTACAGGAATTTAGTGCCACCACTACTTCATTACCATGATTAGCACCATCATTATCATTACGTATCTGTCATACTTGGAAGAGTGCAGCCTTTTTGAAGGGAAGGACTATGTTTTATTTACTGCAATATCCCTAGAGTCTAGTATCTCCCTGGGAACCCAGTAGTCCCTCCAAAAAAACTGTCCAATTAAGATTATAAGATTATAATTATTTTAATATGTTTTGCCCCCGCTTGGGGGCAAAAATTGAATTTCTGTCACATTTATAGCATCACCCACAGCGCCTGCATGGAGGAGGCATAAGGAACTATTTGTTGATGAACTGATTGTCCCTTGACCATGTGGGCTTTGAGGGAATCTGGGTGTTTGGAAGACAAGCAAAGCCAGTGAAGCACTAGCCCTCTCTGGACAGCATGCCCTAATTACAGAGAAAGAAGCAGCTGAAAATAAACATGTAGCCTTGGTACTGGCTCCCTAAACTCTAACCTACAAAGACCCAGCACAATCACCAACAGGGACAGAACATTAAAAATGAACTTTAGTTAATTATTTGGGGGAGAAAAATAAGCAGAGCATTTAAAAAACAACCTGCCTAACTTTAAAATTTATGATAAGAAATCATAAACTATTATTTGGGTAAAAAAAAAAAAACACCAAAAAGTGAAAAAAAAATCTCCAATTCTATACCATGGCTTGTTAAAGGATATAGATATTTTTAAACCATGATGTTCACTAAAGCTCTGAGATAAAGAACTCTTGCATGCACTAATAATGCTCGTATAAAAATGGGGGGGAGGGCTTCCCTGGTGGTGCGGTGGTTGAGAGTCTGCCTGCCGATGCAGGGGACACGGGTTTGTGCCCCGGTCCGGGAAGATCCCACATGCCGCGGAGCTGCTGGGCCCGTGAGCCATGGCCGCTGAGCCTGCGCGTCCGGAGCCTGTGCTCCGCAATAGGAGAGGCCACAACAGTGAGAGGCCTGCGTACCACAAAAAAAAAAACCCCAAAAACCAAAACCAAACAAACAAAAACATAAAAGTGGGTGACAGGGTAGAGTTTGTTATTAAAAACAGTGTAACTTTTGAGTTTAGATTCCACATGTTTACATTTCCCTCTATGTCGTTTCTAAAGAGGAAAATGCTCATTTCCTACGCTGTAGAGTGGGAAGCATCCCATCATTTCCATCTAGCAGCCCTTCAATATACCACAATCAAAACTTTAAGAACTATCGTGTGATTTGCAACTACAGGCAAAAACAGACTAACCTCATTTTCATTCCTCCCGTGTTAAATTTGTTGCGTGCATAGGATGTGTCAGGCACTGTGCTAGGCTCTTCATGTGCATTATTCTCATTTGAACCTTACTGTGACTCTTTGAGGCAGCAAGTAATAGTCTCATTTTATAGAGGCAGAGACGGAGGCTCCAACAGGTCACGTAAAATCACAGAGCTTATATAGCGTGTGCAGCCAGGACTTGAACCTAAGGTTGTCTGACTCCAAAGTCAGACTATTTGAAAACATAATGTTTCCTTTCTTTTTTCTTTATAGTGATTTATTTATTTATCATGAACAGAGTATTTTTTTAAAGTTATTTTATACCTTCCCCATTGGACTCAGCTTCGTACTAGGAGAAGAGATGACAGGTGATAATATTTCAGGGTGGAGGAAGGAACAGCTGAAGCCCCACATTGGATAACTTGGTGTCAGCGTCTGCTCCATGTTATCAAAACCTATGTCAGCACCCGGTGCCAAAGCAGACTGCAAGAACACACAGTTCATTTACCCTCACAAGAGGGTAAATAAACCAGGGTGCCACAGGGGCCAGAATGGCAGGAACCATGAGACAAACTAGGCTCTTTTAAGAAAACCACTGATGGAATTATAAACTGTGATAAGAGTAGAGCATCTGGCACAATCATACTGAGTTTTTCATTTGGCAGTTTATTTAGTCAACAAGCCCCATGAGTCCTCAGTGCCCTTTCATGCTGACCAGAAGTAACCAAAGAGCTTACTTTGACCAGATCGAGCTTTGATCTACATTTAAACTCACTGTTGCAGTCTCAGGCAGGACGCACACCCATGCCAATCTGTGCACTCACCTCTGTGTTCTGTAAATCACAGTCATCAGTGCGATGATCACAGCAGTAATCAAGCCATAGTCCAATCCCAGGAACAAGGAGGAAACAAAAGTGGTAAGCCAGATGGTCTAAACAAAAGACAGAAAGCTTCAGGTAGAATCTTGTGAAAAATTTCCTAAGAGTCACTCACTCTCACACACACACACACACACACACACACACTCACACACACACACACACACACACACACACACACACACACACAGAGTACCTAGCCTTGTTGCCTAACTGGATACTGAATATAATAACTGGCCACAGTAACTTATCTTTCTCACATTTTTATCAGCAACAATACATTTGTTGCTATGACATATTCACCTAGCAATCACCTTTGTTACTTACCAGCTCTATCTTGCTGGTTCTCCAGAAAAAGGGGAGATCTGAGAATTGCATAAACATTCCTTTCAGGTTGACGATCACAATGGCCGACAGCACAGCCTGAAACACAGCACATTCATGTGTGCCTCTCCTCTTGTGTCCAGAGACCCCCTCTGCTGGCCCTTCACTGTCCTGCGGCTGCCCTCCCACCGTCCTTTCCCCACTCCCTTACTACAGGGCAGTGATGGTACATGTGGAGACAAGAACACCTGGATTTTCAGGACTTGGTTAGCTAAAATGGGACTTGAAAACCAGGCTTATATCCTAGTAGCAAACCTGCATGGTGGTCAAGAGGTTCAGAATTAAACTGTACTCAAGGACTTATCTTACCCATGGTCTTCCTGCATTATGATTTTCTCCATGCTATAGCATTCCTGAGCTCTACTAGATTAAATGTTCCAGTAACTAAACGTTTTATGAGTGTAGGCCACCTCAAATTTTTAATGGGAGTATAAGGTCATAGAAGATCAAAGAGAGAAGGACCTTGGAGATTAGCCAAGCCAAAACCTCCACTTTGCAGATAAAGAAACTGAGAATCAAAGATGCTGAGATGGCTTTCCCTAGGTCCCCGTTGCTGGCAGGCTGCGGAACAGGATATTGAACCTAGCCTTGGCCCTTTCTCATACCACCTCACTAGGGTTACAGTAAAAACCCATGAGACAGCCACAAAAATATAAACAAATAAAATAGCAAAGTCTCTATACATGAGAAAACCTCACACCAAGTCTAAGCTACATACCTGGGGTAATGATTCAAAGAGGAATCCAGTGGCTAATATGACCAGCAGAATCATTAATGAGGCCAAACAACCTGCAAGCTGAATGAGAGAAGACACGTGGAAGGGGCTTTTAGGAGACCTGAGTAAGAGGCGGGGCATCGGTTGGTCTTAGTCTTTTGATAATCACTGTGGTAAGATATGGCTTCATATAAGTCATCCATACCATTACATAAACCTGTAACTCATTCCCACTCCCTTTCTGAGGTTTTGGTTCCTCATATAGCCTTTAAACCAGAAGCTGAAATATTTAAATACCCTGAATGAAATGCCCGTGCCAGGGGTGGGGGAAAAGAGATGTATGGTGCTGACCCCAGACTCACAGGGGCCAGAAGAGTTCAGATAAGACTTTTACCATCCAAAGTGGTAGTCACTAGCCACATGTGGCTATTTACATCTTAAAAAGTAAAATCAAATAAAATTAAAAATTCAGGTCTTGGTTGCACTAGCTACATTTCAAGTGCTCAAGAGCTACATGTGGCTAGTGGCTGCCACACTAGACAGTACAAATATCAAACATTTCCATCACAGCAGAAAGGTCTATTGGATGGTGCTGGCATCCTGCCCATACTCACTCTCAGGCTTTCATGACAACATCCTATGTCTGAACTTTGAGGTTTACTGGTAGCAGGGAGTGTTGTTTAATTTTTCGATTTGACTGGCGAATATACCCCTTTCCTGTAGATTCAGTTCCTTGTGATTTGCTTCAACCAATCATGCCTTTCTCTGATTCATACACAGCTCACTGGAGCATGGATCTTCAGGCAGAATACAATCAACAGATTAAAGTTTATCACCCAAATCACCAGACCTTGGAGGCCAGTTGCATACGCACCTGTGTCTTCCCTCCAGTTCCCTCCTGGACAAGGCTTCGAGACAAGGAGCATGAAATTGCAAAAGTCTGGAAGAGTGAGCCAGTGGAATTGCACAGTCCCAGGGCAATGAGCTCCTTTTCCACGTGGAAGCAAAGCACAAAAGAGATCAGTTATTTTTCAGGAAGCCAGGCATGATGGCCCATTTAATGCACATTTTCAGCAGCACAGGCTGTCTCTTCATTCTCTTTCCAGATACAAGAATTTGTTTAACATGAGTTCAAAACAGGAATTAATGCATTAATTTCTTGAATTAATTCAAGAAAAACACCTTGAATTTTTATTGTGTTGGAGATAAATGTTGCGCTCACCACCTAGCCCCCTCTTTCCCAAACACACTCTACACAAATAATGCTTTTGTTTTTAAAGAAAACTGCAGCAAAACGGACAAAATATTTTTGTCGTTTAAGAGAAAGTTATTGGTGAATAGGACTGCTGGCATCTTTTAAATGCCTGGGCTCTTGCTCATCAAGGAACCCATGCCAGTGTCCTCTTGGGACCAGTGAGTGAGTCCTGATCTCAGGGCAACTTCCGGGTTTCCTAGATGGATCACTGTGTCTCGTATGAATATGGAGCGTCTAGTCTCCTCTTAGAAATGCACAGTGTGAATTTCTAAGATAAATACACACTGGGTATTTATCTTAGAAACAAATAATGGCTCATGGTATTCAGATTAAATACTTTATCTGTAGCTATCTTATAAAAGAAGGCAGCAAAGAATGTATTGTGGGGTTTAAGTGATGAATCATAAACTCAAAGTTCAGTGAACAAAGAGAAGGCTTTCCTGTAGAGTAAAAATGGTTCTGGAAAAACATTAGATTCTCAGGCTGTGAGCTTTAAAAATAGGGACAGCGCCTAGAGGAGTATGGCAAACTGTCAACCTCAGAGTGGAGATTGCACCTACTGAGGAGGTGAGGTAGGAGTCTGTACCTCAGTGTTCTGATGATTTAAGGCACACAAACCACGAAAAAACTGTAGTGTTGAATAAACACATGCCTCAAATACATCCATCACCAAAGTAATTTTTTTTCTACCAAGATGGAGAAATCCAGTTTATTTGTCTCCTACAGTAGAGCAAGATGACTGTGCCACCAGGAAACATCTGCAGGAAATTAATGATTTTTACCTGATTGCCATCAACCTGGTAGCCATGCTTATTTGCCAAGGTCTTGGCCATTGAGATGGTCACTGAAAATCCAACGATGGCTATGGCAATGGCATCCACGTACACAAGGTGGAAGAGGCTGGTGTCTGGATTGGCCGGAGGTAGCAGCCTGAAAGGTGAAGCTGACTTTAACCTGGGCATTGTGACCACTGGAAAAAAACATGCAGCTAGAGGGGAGCATTGTAGGGGGGCATTATCTGCAGATGAGGTGATCAACACTTGGGTACTTGTTTGGCAAAAAGCAGGGCCCTCTTTGACACACAAGTTCTTTCCAGGCCCCAACCCCAGAGTGCCGGCTTTCTACCTGAATGGGTTATCAGCAGAGATCAAATGCCGTTTTATTTAGAAAAGGAGTAACCTCATACCTCACGGCAGCCCGTATGGCAGGTGTAAGTAAGACTCAGAGCAGGTAGAGGAGAGGGTCAGCGAAGCGCTCAGATGCCACAAGACATTCGAACCAAAAACTGAGGTGAGGAGGGAGGTGGACAGGGGCTATCATATCAGAGAATTACTACTGTCCAGGCAACACTAGGTACTCACTGCTCTCCCTTGCTGTTTGATGTAAGGACCCTGCTTCTTCCCTGGATCCCTTTAGGTGAGTGTCTAACGTGGGAAATGAGCAGCAGCAGATTATACTCCTTGGGTCACATCTGGGAATCTTAGGAATCTGGAGGGGCCAAAAGCGTGGCTCCTGGAGCTCCCCAATGGGGAACCTAATTTTTGTGGTCCATTCTTATAGTTTGGAACCTTTGTCCTAAAAGAACAGAATAGGTGTTCCCCAGAATGGTATGGGGGAAGGGGTAAGAGAGGTTTTCAAAGGCACCTGCTCCAATTCAAGGCACTGGGCTAAATAACAATATCAATTAATTGATGTAAAATATTATTACTGTCACAGTCGTTCATTAGGTGCTTCCTCTTGTACCAGGTTCTGTGTTTATCTATCTCCAACAGCACTGTGAGCTAGGTACCATTATAATCCCCATTTTACAGATGAGGAAAATGAGGCATAGTGAGGTCAAGTAACTTGTCCGAGGTCAAACAGCTCATCTATTTAGTACAACAAAAACCACAAAGAACCCGTCTCTCCACACTATTTCTCATACTGTGTCATATCACAGTGACAAAGGGGCTGTCTCAGGTTCTGAGGTAAGGGAAAGGGAGGGGAGCAAAGGAACCTAACATATGTTAAGCCTAGATTATGTGCTACATGCTTGATATATGTCATCTCATTTGCCCTCACAACAATCCTTTTAGATGGGTGCCATTATTACCCTAATTTATACATGAAAAAATGGATGCTTGCAGATGTTAAGTAATCTGCTGAAGAGGGAGCAGGGAATCAGACGCAGGGGGTCTGCCTATAGAACTCACTGTCTTTTCCTTGCACTTTGCTACATAAACACTAACTAGGAGAGAAGGCCTGGCAGCAGGTTTGGGTCTAAGGAATAAGAATATGAGAAAAGAATGTATGCTGCAATGAGTGAAGAGAAGTAAACCAAGGAACATGATATATTGCCGTGAGTGGGATCTCTAACAGTCAGCTGTCACTGTCTGGACACTGTATTATATATTTACGGGGTGTGTGTGTGTGTGTGTGTGTGTGTGTGCGCGCGCAGATAAGTGTGGTAGTTTGTTTCCAAATACCACCACCAATTCCTCGCATATTTCTGTGTGCTGCTCCCCTATCTAGATGTGGTCTGTTTCCCCTCTGGTTGAATCTGGGCTGGCCTCGTGATTTGCTTTGGCCAACAGAATGTGGTGGGAGTGATGTTGCATGAGCGTTGTAAGCAGCCTGGCAGCTTCTGCTTTTCTGTCCTGTTGCCCTGAGCTGACACCTAAAGAACCTGGCTACCCTGCTGGAGACCCGTATGGAGAGAAGATGCCAGCCAGCCCTCAGCTGTTCCAGCCACTGCAGCTGAGCTGTCAGACATGTGAGCGAGGCCTTCTTGGATCCTCCAGCCCTGGTCACCCCTTCAGAGTCTGCAGCTGCCTGAGAGACCCCAAGGGAGACAACCACTCAGCTGAGCCCCACCTACACTGACAAACTGCGAGCAGATAAACGGACGTTGTTATAAGCCACTGTTCTTCGGCAGTGAGACTCACAGATCACTGAAGCAGTATGACTGTATACAGATAGGAAGTCAGGGAGGCATTATTGGTTGCCTGCCTGGTTTTGGGCAAAGTTCCAGAAAGATAAGGTTTCTGGGAAGCCAAGTTTCAAAAAGGTAAAATGTTCTTAGTTTTTAAAAAAATGTTTAGCTCTCCTAGAGCCTGCGTGCCACAACTACTGAAGCCCGTGCTCCGCAACAAGAGAAGCCACTGCAACGAGTAGCCCGTGCACTGCAATGCAGAAGTAGCCCCCGCTCGCCGCAACTAGAGAAAGCCTGTGTGCAGCAACGAAGACCCAACACAGCCAAAAATAAATAAATTAAATAAATAAATTTATTAACAAAAAAAAGTTTAGCTCTCATACGTAGAGGGAAAGCAACATATTTGGGTATAATGCAATAGGGAAAGGAAGGTATTAGGTAGGAATGATGGTGGCATGTGAATTTTTAAAAGGAGAAATCTAAGCGTGAAAATTCACATGTAGACTATTTGTGATTAGTTATTGAATAGGGTTATCTACTGGATCCAAAGACACATGTTTATCACATGACGAATTATGTTAGTGAGCCAGGTGTGAGGTAATGGAAAGATCACACAACTGGGTATCAGAAGATTGAGTTCTGGGTCCAGGCTGGGACATACCAAACTTCACTCACGTCTCTCAAATGTCACCTTCCTTGATACCCTACCTAAAACAGCAACCCCAGCCCCTCCTATCTCTTACCTGGCTTCCCTTGTCTTCATAGCATGTCTCACTATTGATGTATTGTCTATCTCTCCTAGTAGAATATAAGTTCCATGAGACCAAAGGCTTTTATGCTTGCATGTTCACTTTTGTTTTTAACTGCTGTGTCCCTGGCACATAACAGGCACTCAATAAACATACGCTGAATAAATAGGAATAAATGAACTTTCTTCTCTGCTAAATGAAGATAACATATATCAACAGTGTAATTGTGAGCATCGACTGACATGGTGGGTATAAAAGTACTTAAAAAATTATAAGTGCAAATAGAAAAACAAGGGTTATCACTGTGTTATACCTTTACATTGAATCATAAGTAACACGTTTATGACAGCAGTTCGCTGAAGTTGAATGCAGGCTTCTGAACTTTGGCTTAAAAAGCAACTCCTGCTGCCTGTGCTTCCCTGGAGATTCTTAGGTGGTTCCAGGGGCAAGGCCTGATGGAATATACCAGGTCCTGTCAATGTCCAGCATCTGGGCAAATGTCTAACTCTTCTTTTGGAAAGAGAGAACAGAGTGGCAAGAAAGAGACAGTACCAGGAACAGAAAGACAGAGACACGCAGAGCGGTACAGAGATAGCCAGAGTATCAGAGAGGGACAGAGTGAGACCAGGAGAGGCTCGCAGTCACTCTCTCTCCTTCAAATATAAAAATAATAGTAAAAATTTTAAAATGTAGAATTAGGTACAAGAAAAACAGATGAAGCAAAGAAGTAATATATGATTTAAAACTAGAAACCTGATTGAAATAATGAGCCACAGAACTTTCAATTAACATGTCTTGAACGTGCGCTGTGCATGCCAAATGCTACACTGGCTGCTTTAGACACATTTTCTCCTGTAACTCTCACAACTGCTCTTGAGATAGTTGTCAATTACCATGCTTACCTAGCAGAGGAGGAAACTGAGGCTTTGAGAGGATAAGTGACTTGCCCAAGGTCACAAAGCTACTAAGTGGCAGGCTAGATTTAGGCCGTTTTGCTTTTAGCTCCAAAGCCACCCAGGAAGAGATCTAAAAAACCGATAAATGCTGAATAGGAAACAGAACAAAACGAAAACCCACATACCATTTGTTGGTAGGACTGTAAAATGGTGCAACCACTTTCAAGAACATTATGGAGGTTCCTCAAAAAGTTAAAGCAGACTACCATATCATCCAGCAGTCCCACGTCTATGTATATATCCAAAAGAACTGAAAGCAGGGTTATTCACAATAGCTAAGAGGTGGAAGCAACCCAAATGTCCACCAACAGATGAATGCATAGACAAAATGTGGTATATACATAAGGTGGAATTTTATTCTGCTTTAAAGAGGAGGGAAATCCTGTCACATGCTACAACATGGATGAACGTTGGTATTATGCTAAATGAAATAAGCCAGTGCAACGAAGACCCAAAGTACTAGAGTACTCGGAGTACTAGAGTACTCGGATTCATAGAGAGAGAAAGTAGGGGATGGAGGGAAAGGAGAATGGAGAGTTATTGTTTAATGGTATAGTTTCAGATTTGCAAGATGAAAAAGTTCTGGAGATCTGTTTCACAACGTGAATACGCTTAACGCTACTGGACTGTACACTTATGAATGGTTAAAATGGTTAAGTTTTATGTTATTTTTTTCTTAACCACAATAAGCCACCCCCCCCCCACACACACAGCCAAAAAAACCAAACTCAAACCCCCCCAAACCCTCAGCTATTTGATATGTAGGAAAAAAAAAAAGATTGTTCATTGTAATACTAAAGCAGGAGTTAGAAGCAATAATAGATCCCTTGATTATTCAAGTCACACGGTTACTTGAAACTATTTTCCTACCCCAGAGGAAGTGTCCCAACGACATCCACATTGTACGATTCATGCAGGCTAAACCCAGCTGAAATGCCAGTTCCCATAACCACCTGAAACAGACACAAAACCAAACGTACCTTTAGAAATGAACATTCAAACACCACAAAAATAAGCTTCAAAGAACTTGTTAGCCAAGCCAAATCTATTCTCACTTTCTCGGTTTTTTAAAAAAAGAATTATAGTTAGCTTCCAGCAATTCTAACTTCTCCTAATGACCCTTCTCCACAAAATTAAAATGGACTCTACAGTCTCCTTGTGGCCTGGAATTCTTTTCTCTTTACTTTGTTCTGTTCCATCCTGAGGCATTTGGCTAGTTGGCTACAAACAAAGAAACCATAAAACCTTTCAGGAGTTGGCTTTGCCTTTGGGGCAGGGAAAATGAGGCTCTGGCCAAGGTGGCACAAATAAAGGACATGAAATATGTATTGTGAGGGTGGTACAGTGACAGTGTATCATTATAACATGTAGGTTTGGATCTACTGCACAATCTTCCTATGGACTCTTGTTTCCAGGACAGCAGCACCAAGGTGGTTAGAGGCCTCCACCAGCACCCCATGGCTATCTTCTCCCATGTCTGTTGCCAAGTCAGGGTCAGGGTGAAACCGCCCATCACGGAGTGTCCTTGTACATAAGGTTGCCTGGATTGTCGGGGCACAGATTCAGTCTGTGTGTAAAGTACGAGCCTTAGTGAGCTACAAGAAGAGAAAAATAACGGAAGGAGAGACAGCAACTTTCTTCATCCCAAAGAACCACTGCTTGTAGAACTTTCTGAGTGGGTTATCCAGGTGCGAAGGCATAGGGCTGGCCAGGGAAGGGAGCCAGACCCCCACCACAGGGGGCTGCTGCAGGGAACCAAGAAGAAGGTAAGCTCGTTATCAGACACAGCAGTCCAAGGGTCCAAGGGCGTGGCTGCTTCCGGCCGCTATGATGAAATGCCCCTTCTTTGTTGGTTGCAATGTCTGTCACCCTTAATTACATCCGTTGTGCATCGCAAACTGGGGGAGTGCCCAGAAAATTCAAATCCACAGGATACACATGGCTCAAGTTCCTGGAGCATCACCTTTATGCAGTGATAAATAAATTGAAACCAAAGCTTTCCTACCAACACAAACAGATGCATTGTGAAACAGAATGCAGAACCCCAAACAATTTTACGATAAGAAAGGAACTGTATGTTTAAAGAGAGTCATGAAGATTCTGTCCCAAGTCTTCCAGTACAGCTTCCCTCTCCCTTGCTCTGAGGAGCATACAGATAAGAAGTTAAAAAAAAAAACCCAAAAAACAAAAAACAGGTTCAACCACAATTATAATGATAGAATTCTGGAGAACCATTGCCCTGGAAAACATGAAGGAACCTTTAAAGGGAATCTGGAAAGTGGACAAAACTAGGATCCCAAGCCAGGAAAGTCAGTCTTCATCATTTATTTCATGATTAGGGCTTGCCTTTCTCCACTGCCATGCGAAGCAGCTGAGAACCTCTTGCTGTTCTCCAAGAGGAAACAGGAACTCTGGGCCCAACCCCAATGAGAGAACAGGTCTTAAAACAGTGAGAGACAGTCCAATTCGGGTATAGACAAGATGAAAGCAAGGAAAAGCGTCAAAGGGCCTGGCTTCTTTGTGAGCTATACGAGCCAGTGGTTTTTGTGGTTGGAACTTTTAGCTAGCTCTGGATCAGACACCTATACTTTTTATTTCTTCTCCTTGTGGCTCCCAAACTATACACCAGATGCAAGAGGGAAGAGATATGGGAACATATGTATATGTATAACTGATTCACTTTGTTATAAAGCAGAAACTAACACACCATTGTAAAGCAATTATACTCCAATAAAGATGTTAAAAAAACAAAAAAAAAAACATACACCAAAGTGCTCCAGGCTCCCAAGGAGAACTCACCAGGACACTGTGGGACATGACTTTCAAGGAAAACAGTGACACGTGTCAGACACCATGCAAACTTCTAGTTTGAGGTAGTTCACAGTTTCGATATTAGTTCCTACTACATTCCTTTCAGTCACACCACATGTTTGCAAAGCTGGGCATTCAGTGGTCACTGTGATAAAAAAGCAGGTACCATGCAAAAATCAAAGTGAACAGGAAATGATGGTAGTGGTGTCCATCTGATTCCCAGGTTTGAGGGATTGTGAAGTGCCCACCAGCCGCCACACGCATTCATTAATAAATTACTGTGGTGATTTAAGAATGTGATAAAATATATTTTATGTGCATTATTTTTACAAACAGTTCTTAAGTTGTTAGACATAAATATGTATGAAGTTGTTTGGACCTTACTACTTAGTAAATGGAACTATTACTTAGGCCTTTCTTTTGGCCTAGGAGTGCCAGGAACCAAGAAAGTTTGGGAACCTTTGTCATTTGCTCTTTTCAGAATGGAAACAGCTTACTTTTCTCAGGTTATTAAAGTTTATATGTTCATTATAAAACAATTAGACAATAAAAACTTTGAAAAAGAAAAATCTCCATAATTTCACTCAAAGATAATTTACATTCACATTTTTATGGACAGACGTCAGCTATATTTTAAAAATCATCCATGACTCTGCGTTAATGCTTTTCTTTTTCTGTCAGTGTACTTGTAAAAGTTCCCCTTGACAAATTCCAACCTTCTCTTGGCAGAAGTGAGAGGAAAGAGGTCAAGTCTCCTCCTCCCGGGTCCACTTCTAAACCCCGCACAGAAATAGGTAGGCGTATGCTGCTGGAAGCTGACTTACCGCAAAGAACTCTAAGGGGATGGGCGCTGGCAATTTCTCTTTAAATCTCTCATTAAACTCCTTGCCACCCAGCAGCAAACCAAAGACCATCAGCCCAACGCCTAGGGAACACACGTTGAGGTTTTTAACATTCTGCAACACAGCAACTGTACTCTGTAACACAGTGAACACTGGATGTTACATCAAGCAAGAGCCCCTGAATAGACAGAGACAGTCTAGTGCTCTAATTCACACCAGCCATCCCATTAGCGGACATTTCTAGCTAAAGGTTCTCAGGCTGAAGTCTCTCTCTCTGCAGCTTTCACCAATTAGGAGTCATTTTTACCCAGTCATACAACTTGGTAGTTGTAATCCTTACCTGACAATCTTATATTACAGTGTTCTTTGCTACGCTAACATCTCAATGTAGAATTGTAAAATTCAGAAAAGTAACCCTGAAGCTGAGTCCTGAGCATTAGGAAAGGATTAGGGGTAATATCAGCAAAAAAAATCCATAGGTAAATACATACAAAAGCTTTTAGGAGCTGAAAGAGGGAGAGAAATCACTGTTAGCAGATGAAAGACGAATCAGGTGAGCTTTGAAGGGAAGAGAGTGGCTGAAGCTTGGAAAGAAGCCCAGGAAAGTTAGAGAAGAAAGCCGCTTAATTTTCTCCTAAGGCTGCAGTCTCGGCACCCCAAATGCAGTCAGTACTTATCTGGACCCTGGAAAAGTAGGTTACCACCGAGCCCAGGCTACACACTTTTCCTATCAATGCCTAGGAGCATTCTCTATTATGCTTGTCTGTTCTATTTCCTTTGTGACAAGGCATTTTGAGAACTCTCAGAGTAAGAAGCATGTTACCAGCTATTACAGGAAACGAATAATTTAGTTATTTAGGGAATGCTCCCACAGCTGGACTCCATTCTAATCAATGAAGGACTCAATTTAACTGTTACTTCCTCAAAGCGACTTTCCTAGACCGCTAATCTAAAGCTCTCTCTATTCAACTTTCAGAGCAGCCTGAGTTTTTCTTCATAGCACTTAACACAATTTGTACTTAATTACATATTTATGTGATTAGCAGTTTACTATTTGTCTTCCCATTGGACCATAAACTCACTGCTCTGCCTAACACAGTGTCTGACACATCAATACCTCCAAAGGCTACAGATCTCTCATTCCAAGGATAGCTTTAGCAGCATCTCAGTTCTGGTATGTAGTACTTACACTGTCATTTGGTTTTAATAATTTTCATAACTTCCTCTTTATCCATGGGTTATTTAAAAATATGTTTTTGGTTTCCAAATGTATGGGGGTTTTAAAGCTATATTTAGTTATTGATTGCTAATCTACTGCACCATGTGAAACAACACTGCAGTTTTAGAATTTGTGATCAGTTTTACGTGACCACTCTCAACGTGATCAGTTATTACCATTGTTACCTACGTGCTTGCAAATAATTTATATTTTCTCTGAGTTGGGTAGAGGGATCTATGTCTATTTTATTAAACTGGTTAATTGTGATAGTTACACAAGAGATCCTTTACAGACTTATTTTTTTGCCTGCTTGAGTAAGCAGTTTTTGAGAGAGATCTATTATCCCATAATGCCTTTAAATTATTTGCTAGTTCCCAAAGATAATCTAATTTGTCTTGAGAAAAAAGCTGTTTCTTTAGCTAACTAGAGTCAAGGTGAAATAACCAAATAAAGACCTAACCAGGGACTTCCCTGGTGGTCCAGTGGTTAAGACTCCGTGCTCCCAATGCAGGGGGCCCGGGTTGGATCCCTGGTCAAGGAACTAGATCCTGCATGCCGCAACTAAGACCCAGCACAGCCGAATAAATAAATAAATATTTTAAAAAGACCTAACCAAAAAATTCCTTGTGAGGTAGATAGTATCATATATTAAAGAAATGAGACTTTAAGGTTTAATTTTCCTTGTAGTGCTCTTCTCAGAAAAGCCTTAGAATAACTAAATCTTCTCCACTTTATTGAAATTCTTGGAAATAAGAAAAGTGAGCCTTGAAGGTAAAAGAGATACTGAAGAGAAGGGGGAAAAATAAAGAAGGGAAAACAAGTACCAGTAAGTCAGGAAGTTGCTTACTTACATACACCACTGAAAAGATCCCACTGTACCGCTTTGTTTTAACTCCAAACAGGTATTTTAACATGGAGGTGAAGACATGCACAGCTGCCGCAGTGGTAAACCCACGGACCAGGGGCTCCGTGAGATATATGGCCACAAATCCAAACCTACAGACACCTAGGCAAAACTTTTTTTTTTTTTAATGACAAAGAAACAAATAAATCACATGATAGGTCAGGAAGTTAAAACCAACAGAAAACATTAAAAAGTTCTTTCTGGACCATTTTCTAACACTACAAACTTGCACCTGCAGCAAGTAAGTAGCTAATAAATCAATCACTGGTTATGCATAAAACAACGGAAGGTTTGGAAGGGCCTGGAGCCCCACGGAGCAATGGGCACCCCCGTACTCTCTCTGTCCCTCAGAAGTGGGGGTAGGCTTAGTCATGTCACTTCCTGCTCCTTCCAGGCCCTCTTCCCATTACTAACCCATCCCAAGCTTCAAACTAGTCTTGCTTTTGGAATCTCTACAGTATCCAACTGAAGCTAGCTAGTTC
This sequence comes from Neophocaena asiaeorientalis asiaeorientalis, assembly GCF_003031525.2. NCBI lineage: Eukaryota > Metazoa > Chordata > Mammalia > Artiodactyla > Phocoenidae > Neophocaena > Neophocaena asiaeorientalis. The sequence goes on along the minus strand of NW_020172463.1, from coordinate 397,260 downwards.
CTATTCAGTATCAATTTAAGTAAGGCATGCAGTGGGACCGGTGTTCCTGAGCTATGAACCCTGAGCTCTGGAGTTTTGCTGGTTGACCCTATCCACCATGCAGACCAGCCAAGTGTGCTCAACAAATATTTATTAAATGAGCAAATGAGAGCCCATTTCCACATCTGTGAGTCTTACCTGAATGATTCCTGTAAGTAAGGTCACAGACATGGCGACTTTCACTCTCAAAGCATCTCTTGCCTCCGTACTGTTGGTTGCGTTTACTCCTCCTGGAATGACTATATCATCTGGTACTAATCGAACAGCCACGCCGCCTATCATCAGGCTAATAACTGCAAATGGACCTGAAATAAGGAAGCATTAATCAGGGAAATTATGTTCAGTGTGTCTGATGTGGTTGTTTCCAGTACCCCAGGAGACACAGGTGAGGTCAATAAATCCTCCTTGAAATAACACTGCACTGTGACAAAATCTTCCATCCCACACACTCTTCTAGAACCCTGACATTTCCCCATGAAGAGGTGGTCTAATTCCTCTCTCCTTGAATCTGGGTGGACTTGTGACATGATAGTAATCAAAAGAATGCAGCAGAAGTGATACTGCGTGACTGCTGCGGCCAGGTAACAACAGGTGATGCGGCTTCCACCTGAGAGCTGTACTGCTCGCTTGTGCTGCAGCCCTACAGGCAAGAAAGCCCCAGTCAGGACCACATGGAGAGAGGGCGAGGGCGGGAGGTAAGAAGAGAGGGAGGGGGAGTCCAGCCTTCCTGTAGCTGCTCTGGCTCTAGCTCCCACCTGACTCTTAACTGCTTGAGAGACGCTGAGCCTAAACTGCCCAGATGAGCCCTTCCCAAATCCTGACCCACAGGAACTGTGAGAGATAATCAAATGGTGGTTGTTTTTAGCTGCTAAACTTGTGTGGGGGGGGTATGTGTTACCCAGCAACGGACAGCTGAGACCTTGGGTGTGTTGGCTGGTGGCAGCCTCAGGCAGCATCAACACTATATGAAATCCATATAAATCTGATCCTAAATACACTAAAGAGAAACCAAGTACAATTCAGTGCCTAAAATAAGATGAAAATGCATTATATGCATAGTAATTAGGAACTTGCAGTATCACTAATAAAACAGAGGAAAAAAAAGAGATGCAGGCAAATTGTATTATGAACTCAAGCACTTATTTCACAGATTTCAACAACTGCTCTTTTTACACAAGAAAATTGTCTTTTTCTATTATGCCCAGATTATGAGAAAGCTGTTAGTTCTAGAAATCTTGAGGGGGAGTGTATTCTTTAAAAGCACCTACTGGGTATACAGTAACAAAAGTTGTTACTAAGCAGATGTCCTAATAACAAACATGCTGTTTCTTTGGCACACTGCAAAGCTTGGAAATTCAAAAGGAAAGGTACTAAAATATCAACTGTAAGGTTTACCTATGGATATGTGTCTGGAGGTTCCAAAAAAACAATACATGATAACGGGGTAAAATGAAGAGTACAGGCCAAACACCGGAGGCACAGCTGCCAACATTGCAAAGGCTAAACCTGTGGGATAAAAAACCAAACAGAAACGGGGAGCTCATTAGAAAACAGAGGGCTATGTGTGTTTTTCTCTTGGTTCTTTATCTATGATGAACAAGTGAAAATCATGTTAATTTAAGCAGATGTGTTTTAACATACCCACCCTTCCATCCCACTCTTACATGGAATCCTATATTTGTGTTCAGAGAGTCCAGGCTGAGACAGTTTTCCTTGTCATCTCCTCTTTGCCAGGGGTGGATTTTTTTCTGCTTTATTCTTTCCCAAATTACATAACGGCAGAAAGTCTTACTTGACTGGTGCAGTTGTAATCTGGTGTTGATGCCCAAATGCCAGCTGTTTCTCCAATGGGGTGTTTTCAGGGTTCTCTGGAGACCCATTTGCAGTGAGGAACACCCACTGTACTATTCCCTGGCCGATGTAATGCCGCCCCCAACGACCTAGGCCCCTTACAGGTTCCAGTTCTTACACCTCCTCCAGGTTCTTTCTGCTGGCAGCTGCTCATCTTGTAGGCAGACTTCTGGGCAGGTGCCTTTCAAATGAGCCAAGCCAGGTTACCTCCCAGGGTGCCCAGTTATCTGATGCTTTACCCCAGTAAACTGTGCAAGTGCAGGCCATGCCCACAGGAGGGGTCCTCTTCATTTTGCTGTCATAGGCAGTTCACACCCTTTCACCTGTAGATTTATTTTTTTTGCAAGAATTAGGCAATAGTGCCCACAAACTCCAGGGGACACATGTCCAGTGCTCCAAGTGATTCTCTTGCAGTCCTTCCTTCCTTCCTTAACTTTAGGTGGAGGGGAAATGCATAGGGCTTTTTTCACCTTTCTCTCAAAAATTCTCATTCCAAATCTAGTATCAGTCTTCTTGTCCCCTTACATCCTGTTGGAGTGATGCACTAAGGAGAGAGCATGTGTGTCATTCACTCATCGTTTTGCATGGATGGCCTGGAATCCCTCTTTAGAGCGTGTAAGCAATAAACACCCTTTGTTCTCAGCTTTGGGGCCTCACCAAGTGTCTGGAATAACTAGAAAGTTCATGTAATGCATTGTCATATTGTGGATAAGAACATTTTAGCAAAAGAAGAGTTGGGAAAGCATCCCTATTTCATATGTAACAATATGGTAAGTTTAATGTTGCATTTAAAAATATTTTTTATTTCTAGCAAAGAAATGCACGTCCATAGTATAAAAAGCCAAGCAGTACTAGGGAGGCTGGGAGGAAAAGCCAGCACTCTTCTGCCTTACTCTAGGTTCCACTCCCCAGAAGCACTCACTTCTAACTCTTTCAGCTGTTTTTCTACCATTTATCTCCATTTTTCTAAATCAGCAGTTCCTACATGAGAGGATTCTGCCCACCCCCAGGGGATATCTGGCAATGTCTGGAGACATTTTTTATTACCAAGCCTGGGAGTGGGGCTGCTGCTGCATCTAGTGGGTAGAAGCCAGGGATGCTGCTACCCAACCTGCAATGCACAGGATGCCCCCCCCCACCAGTGTACATGGTACAGGCTGAGAAACCCGTTCTACATAACCTGTTCACATTGTTACTTCTTGGTTTATCGTTGTAGATATAAACTGTTGACCTTCTGTAATGCCTATTTTTTCAGATTCCTCTAGGTTATGATTTCATGGTTATGTGACTTTTTTCCTTTCTAGAAAGTTTTGGGATCTTCTATTTATTCCTGGTATTCTGATATTTTACAATGGTGTGTCTTGTTTTAAGTTAATTTTTCATGAATTCTGATGGGTACCCGATGGTTGCTCTCAGTCTGAAAACTCATGTATTTCAATTCTGAGAATATTCTTTGTCACTATAGCTCTTTTCTCTGGGTACAGGTGACCATCTGCCTTGTGCTGTAAGTTCTTGCAGGCTCTTTGGAGCTGAACAGGGCAAGGAAGAGCCTTTGTGAGCTCACAGTTCAATGGGTAGATGTTTACATAATGCCTACAGGTCCAAAAAAAAGTTGTGGAATGGCACTTCAGTGAAAACCCAACTAGGCTAAATTCTGAGGATTTCTTTGACGTATTCATTTACATGCGTTCACTACAGCCATTTCCTGTGGCTCTGTCAGTCCAACTTGACTGAATGTCGGTCTAGCTCCTATTTCCCACTCCAGATGCCGAGCCTCTGTCTGCTCCTCCCCCTGCCCTCACCTCTGCCTTTAAATATACCCCTTTCTCTATCCTTGGGGTGTTGGTGCCAAAATTGTTGTGGAGAATGGTCCTAAACCTGATTTAAGGCTTTTGTTTAACAGATTTAATAGATTCGATAACTCAGTCACTTGGAAAATTAAAAACTCAGCTAACTGATCACTGGGAAAAATATATATATATATATTTTTTTTTACAAATGGATTGTTCAGCAATTAGTTTTTGGGCAACTGGAGAAGGGAACAGATTTTCTGCCAGCTTACCTAGAGGCTGTTCAAGCCATTATCACCTTTTGACCACATTGAGTCACTGTCACCTCTAATTGTTCTCCCTACATTCATCCTGGTGACTTCTCGCCAGCCAAGTCCATTCCCCACACGACAGTCTCAGTGATCTCTTACCAGAAATACCCAACTGAAAAAAGCACGCTGACAGCTTTTACCGCGCTCAGAACGAAATCCAAAGGGGCCCGTCAAGGCTGTGCACACCTGCCACTGCTCGCCTTGCCAGGCTCCAGCCCCTCACTCCCCACACTCCTAGCACCCTGCCTCTCTCATAATTCTTCCAACACCCAATTCTCTTCCTGCTAAATGCCTTCACACATGCTATCACTTCTTCCTGAAGTGCACTTCTTCTCATTCTTTACCTCCCTGCTACTTGTCCTTCAGGTCTCACTTCAATCTCATCTTCTTAAAGAGGTTTTTGTGACTTACCTACTTAAATTAGGTCCCCCTAGTATCACCATGTCAGAGTGCCCTGTATCTTCCTTCACAGTGTTTACCATCATTTGCAATTAAAAACTGATGCGTGCTGTTACGTGCTTCATGTTTCTTTCCCTGATTGGATAGTTAGTTCCATGAAGATGGGGACGGCCAGGCAGATACTTGATAAATGTGTGTGAATAGATGAATAATCAATGAGTGTTTTCTTAAATTCTTATATCACATATAAAATCACACAAAGGCACAAGAATTCAGTATATCATGGTCCCTTGTAGTAAGAATATGGACTTATAAATCAAGAACCTGAACAAGGACAACCCCTGAAAGAAACACAACATTGTAAATCAACTATACTTCAATAAAATTTACAACAAAAAAAAACAACAAAAAAGGACAACCTCAGCAACATGCTCATGGAGTGACTGATTAACTTGGCGAGAGAAAGGCAATGCCCAGCCAGCTCCTACATGTACTGGTCTGTAAAACAGTATTACCACATTCTACAACTAATATCTCCGGGGCTTTTAAAAGGTTATTTAAAAGGCTTATTTCTGGAGAATTCCTTTAAACAGGTGAAGGTTACTAGAACTATAATGATAAAAACTGTGAATTTCCAATCACGATGAAATTAAACAGAAAAATGGTCAAGCAACTGTTTGAGGAGATGGTAGCGAAGGACAGAAAGAAAGAAATATATTCTACTGACCTTGAGGAAGCTGCAGCACACCTGTGCTTATGCCTGAGACTATGTCACCCAACACATACTCCTTGAATCTGTATGCAGGCAACCACTTGGTTATGGGGAGGAACATGTAAATGATATTTCGTATTTTCTTAGGGGTACATCTGGAGGACAAAAAAATAGATAAAATGAGGACCATTTCTGTAGAATTCACACCAAGGCATTTTCCCTTCCTCATATCTTGGAGCAGTAAGGAAGAATTCAAAACTGGTGCCAAGGATGACTCTTCTACTCTGCAGAGGTCAGAGACAAGAAGAGCTGCTTATTATTATTATTATTTTTAAAAAATAGGAACATCTGGGCTTCCCTGGTGGCTCAGTGGTTGTGGGTCCGCCTGACGATGCAGGGGATAAAAAAAAAAAAAAAAAAAAAAAATAGGAACATCTGAATTGTCTCCACTCTAATGCTCTACAACTGACCATGAAAAAAAACATTAGCTTCAAAATAGTTGAGATATCCCAGAAGCTATTATTTCAACAGGTGAAACCCTTAATGTGCTTCCTGTGTTGGTGTAAAGTGAAGTAGGGGAATTATTTACTGATTGAGTTAACTCTTGGATGTGGAACCAATGACCAGCATCTACCCACTTAGTTTTCCCTTTCCTTATAAAATGAAGGAAATTTTCACAGGTATTATGAGCTTTACGAATATGTCTCTGATTAGGTAAACTCAAAACACCATTTGTCACGGGAGCACTGTAGCTAAGTCTATGTCTGGTTATCTTGGTTAGGTGAACACCATGCTGAAAAAACCAAGGCTTTGCATTTAATCCCTGGATGGTTAAATTAACTTTGATACACAGACTATATTCTGGACCTCAGCCAGTCCTTTTGCCAGTCTATGCCTATAATCAAAGACATCAGTGAGTAAGAGTATGGACAGATGAGTTCCATCACCACTATGACAGCCTCAAGTCCTCCTGGTGATGAGGAAGCAACTTATTCCATTTAAAAGGATAATGCATTACTGCAGCATGCATGGTATTTTATACAGTGCCTTTAGTGGTTAAGAGTATCTGGTAATTAGACGCAGGAAGATACGGGAAGCAAAATGTCAGGCAACTATGGCAAGAGCACTGAATTTGAGTGAAACAAACCAGATTTCATAGCAGTCTCCTGGTTTAGAAAATTGAGATATTAATAACAGTTGCATTTATATAGTGCTTGCCATGTGCCTTGCGCTTTGCATATATTAATAGGTTTTAACCCCAGGAACTCGATGATGTAAGCCCTAATTACTATTCCCATTTTACAAAGCAGGAAACTCAAGTGCACAGCTGGTGGGCGGCTGGGACTGGGATCAAAACTCAGACAGTCTGACTCCAGTGCACATACCTTCAACCTCTCGTGATGTCACACCTAGAGCACAGGGTCACTGTGAAGCTTATATGAAGCTGTGGTCTCAAGGGTTCAGGAGGCAGCAATCAGATGGTTTGCAAAATCAGGTGTGCAATCAGGTACACATGTCAGGCACACATGTATTACATAGCCATGTTGCTGGCCTGGGAATGGTAAGTGTCCTAAGACACTGAGTGTCCTTGATAGCTTAGGCTGGGGACTTAAATGCATAGATTTAGGGTGTTGCCACATGGAGTAGAAGTCAAGTGGGAAAAAGAGGGGTTGGAACATTCCTGAGAGACAAATGGAAGAGGTGGATATTATGTAGGTGGGTGGAGAATTGGAAAGTGGGTTGTTTATATAAACCTTTATACAGACATAAAGCATAGAAGGAATTTAATAAATATGGTGAAATATGTAATGAAGCTTGTGTTCCATCAAATATCTACCACTGAATGAACTGTGTGGACAGCTCTGCAAATCACGAGTGCTCACCATTTGTTTTTTCCTCCACATTGCCAGATTCTCTTTATACATCTGACCTTGCTTCTCTCATAAGTGAATGACAGATTAAAGGAAATAAGTTGAAACAACATACGTGAATGCCTGTTTCAGCTTATCCCCAATGGATTCCGAAATCTTGTCCTTCTTGTGCAGTCTTTCCTGGAGGACCGGATGACTAAAGATAGGTCTTTCCACATAGTACCGCTGGGTTGCTGCAAGGATTTCACTTTCTTCAACATGATCCATAGTACTCTGAAATTATTCATCAATAGCAGGAGACGAGCATTTCCTGAGTTTCACTAAGGGAGAAAATAAAAACTCTGTCAGATGCCAAAATCCTACTGATGACCGTCCCGATGCATCTCTTCTTGGCGGTATTAGTGCAAGTTTTTCTGAGGACCTCTTCATCTTTGGACACCCAGAGCATCTAACCTAGTGATCTGGACAGAGTAGGCACTAATAAATGAAAGGAAAGCAAAGTCAGTAAAAAACATGTTGTCTCTCCCAGGGCAACGAGGGGGTAGTGTGCATACTTTAAACAAAGGATTGTGCTAACTTCAGTGGCTAAATACTGCAGCAAGTTGACACCAAGTCAATATTAAGGGAACAGGGAATCAGGCTGACTCTAACCATTTACACATCAAAGAAAAAGAAAAAGGAGCAAGATCAGTGCTTAAATTGACCCTAAGTTTCTTGAAGGTACATAAGCCTCCTTTCCAATTCTGTATTCACATTTGGTTACTCCTTAAATTATTCTATGGTTCAGAGCTGAGGCTTATGTCTCCACAAGAGCTACAAGTTGAAAACATCAGTGCAATGTTATAATTTTAAAGTTTATTGTGTTGTCATGTGTAAGACTATTAGGATGACTGATATGTCTGTATTTATATCTATCTATCTACCTACCTACCTATCTACATAATGAATACTACTCATATGAGTAAAAGAAATGATTAAGGAATAAAAACCCAGTATGTTTCTGCACATGGGAATGTGTATAAGGATGTTAATTGCAGCTTTATGACAGTGAAAAGTTGGAAAAAAACCCAAATGTCTACCTATATGCAATAAAACATACATTTTTGTATAGTCATAAATTGAACGCTATGCAGTAATTTAAAAAAATGAACTAAATCTGTATGTCATCATCAATAAATCTCAAAAACGTAATTTTCAATAAAAATGCAAGGCACAGGTGGGTACTTCAAGGATGCAATTATTTAAACAAAGTTTAAAAACCTTACCAAGCAATAATGTAGGTTGTTTGTGTACACACATATATGTAGTAAATGTATAAAAGCATGCATGTCAATGACAAACACTAAGATCAGGATGTTGTTACCTCTGGAGAAAAGGGGAACGAGACTCGGAAGAGATAGGGAGCTTCAACTAACCGAATCTGCAATGTTCACTTTGTAAAAAAAAGAACTGGCACAAAAAGAGCAAAATGTTAAGATTTGACTAAGTCATGTGGTAAGTACACTGGTGTTTAATACACGACTCTGTCTGTAAATTTGAATGATATATTTTACTTTTTATTATTATTTATTTATTTATTTATTTTTGCGGTACGCGGGCCTCACTGTTGTGGCCTCTCCCGTTGCAGAGCACAGGCTCCGGACACGCAGGCCCAGTGGCCATGGCTCACAGGCCCAGCCGCTCCACGGCATGTGGGATCTTCCTGGACCGGGGCACGAACCCGTGTCTCCTGCGTCGGCAGGCAGACTCTCAACCAGTGCGCCACCAGGGAAGCCCTGAATGATATATTTTATAATAAAAATTAAGCGCACAACAACTAAAGCCATCAGTCCTAACTGAAGGAAGTTAAGGGCAGAGGAGTTGGGGGTTAGCGTGGGTTAATGGTTAGGTGCCTGTGTGGTGACTGAGTGAAGGCGGGGGATTATTGACGCTGGTCAATCCGATTCCCTTATGGTGAAATCTTAACATTCAAATTGAAATTACGTTCATGTTTTCAACCAGGAAACATCACGCAAAATAAATGCCTAAGTCTAAGGAGGCTGAAAATTTTAAAGTCTAGAATAAAAGGGAATTCGAGCAGCAAATGCAACTAAGTATCAGGACGGATGATATGAAAAGATAAGCCTGGAGAAAGAGGATTCTGCAGTAGAATCTGACAAAGTAAGAGTGTACATCTTTTGTTTTACAGTTAGCAAGGCGGGTTGGCTTTTCATCTAACTTTTTATTTATTATTCCAGGAACTCATCATAATACCCAAAAATGACTGGGCTGAGGTATGCAGGTGGGGTCTGAAACACAGCAACACCACCACTCTGCCCTCCCCCTGCCCCCAACTCCTCCAGAACGTCACACAACAGCATCACAGAACCATATGCAAGTCAGGCAACCTCCCATGCTGCTGTAAGCCTCTGTGCCCATGCCCAGAGTTCCATTCACTCTGACAAGAAATTGTTTCTTTCCCCTCACTCTCCTTCCACTTTCTCCACACCCTAATCACTGTATCTTTCAAAAGCCAGGTTTTGTCCTTTGCTTTCCTGAGTCCCCTCTCACCTGTAATCCCCCGTGATGTCGGTCTATACTCGCTGCTTCGTATAATTTTCTGTTTCTTCCCACTGTATAATTATTGGTCTCCTCTTCTAGATTGCAAAGTCCTTGAGGCAATACCATACCCTGAATTCCCAGGACCCAGTTCAGTCCTTGTCTTACTGATGAACGTACACAGTCTTTGGACTGGTGCATCGTGTTGTCGATAGTGTATGCCACGCCCCCTCTCTGTTACTTCATATTACAGAGGATTAAGTCTGCTCTGACATTTTACTTTAATTATTTATGCTTCTGGACACCTCCTCCTTGGTTGTCTTCTGTCCTACTTTAGAAAGATAACTTCTTTCTTGATATAGCCACTCAAAGAGAAAAAGACCAGGTAGATCTGAGGGAGGTTTAATAAGAATCCCTGTTGCAAAAACCTACTTTTACCACTGAGTTTACTGTTACTCCACATGAATTTGCCCAGTTGTCGATGGGATGAAATGTGATGACCACGTCTAGGGATGTGTTATTGTAGAAGGCAGTAGCGACCAAAACTGCCCTCTCACCACCTGGGGAAGGTTTTAAAGGACTGGTGTCTGGCCCCACTCTGAACCTCCTGAATTAGGGTCCCATAGGTGGGGCCCGGACAGTGGGCACTTACTCTGAGTAGGTGTGAGCACACATCCCTGTACCTGAGTGGCAACCTTCTTTGAAGTTTTCAGAGTAACATAATAGATTAGGCTGAAATGTAGCAGAAGAAATAAAATATTTCTAAAATATTAGAGATCCTTCTCTTTATTCTCAAAAGTCCTTTGGCCACCCCCAACAGGAATTCCTCATTTACACCTGTTACTCGGAAGGCCATTTATCATCTTCTCATTTCTCCCCCTCACAAAACCTGGAAATAATTTCTACCTCATTAAGCAGGGCAATTATATGTAAGTTTTAAATTTCTCCAGCAAGATTCAGATGATCAGCTAGGTAGGAATTTAACATATTTAGAAATACTGGCTTTCAACTCTGCCTAAACACGGCATCTCCTCAGGTGCTTTTGAGAAACAGCAATGCCTGGGCTCTGCACCAGACCAATTAGCACAGAGCCTCCGAGCAGGGCCTCGGGGAGGTGTGGCCCAGGCATCGTTTTTTAGAGCATCCTAAGATGATTCTAATGAGCAGATAAAGTGAAAAAAACCACTGTTTTGTAACCTAAGAGAGAGAAATACATATGAAAAAGACATAGGAAAATCACAAAGAAATATCTGAAAACAAAAACCAATTATAGGCTTTTCCAAAATTAATAATGAATCAGTGACATGATTAAAGCCAGATGAGTTTTTTTAAAAGTAAACTTTATAACATATGCTATGCTATAATACAATACATATAATATGCTATAATGTAATATGCTTACTGAAAAATCCATGAAATAAGTTTTGAAGAGGAATATGAAATATAAGGACATGATTTACCAGTAAAAAATGTTTCTTTGCATTTGCCATTTTCATTCAGGGCACTGGTTCTCAGCCCTGGCTGCACACTGGAATCACCTGACTCTACTGCCAGGGATTCTGATTTAATTGGTCTGGGAGGCAGGCAGGGATTGAGAGTTTAAAAGCTCTCCAAGTGATTCAAATGCACAGCCAAGGTTCAAAACCACTGACTTAGGGGCTGGCAGTATACACACTCACATTTACCTACCCAACCAACCAAACAAAAAGAAGAAAACTGAATAGGGTGTAAATAAATTGTGTGCAATGCATTATATTACTGTCTTTGCTTATGTGTATCTTTGAAATATTTAATAAAAACTTACAAAAGAGAGAATTATCTAGCTCAGGTTTCTCCAGCAAAGTCTTATTTCTATTTGTATATTCTCATAACAAAAGGGAGTTGCGTGTAGGTGGGCAGTGCAATATCCACTACACTTCATGCAAATGCTGAATAAAACTGAGGTCTTAGTTGTTACAAACATTCCATTCAAGGATTAAATTAGGATCAAATATTAAAGGAATTTAGACCCCAAAACATTAGATGGACTTAGGAAAGCCTTAGGGTATGCACTCTCTGCAGTGTTGCCAAATAAAATATAGGATGTCCAATTAAATTTGAATGTCAGATAAGCAACAAATAGTTGGTTAGTATAAGTATGTTCCAAATTTTGCATGGGGCATACTTATATTAAAAATTTATTGTTTATCCCAACTTTAACTGAGTATTATATTTTTCTTTGCTAAACCTTGCAACAATAACTCTCTGTAGGTCAGGAAGAGACAGAGAAAAGACGGGATTCTCAAATTTTTGAGGTTTTAGGACCCTGGCTACAATCTATGTCCTCCTTAAGATATTTGGCAGTTCAAAGATGTCTCAACTGGGAAAGAAAAGGACTGCTGAGAAGAGTAAAGGAGAAGAGGATGTTATAATGAAAGGCTGTCCTATTGGGGAACTTTTTATGTTCACCACAATGATTAAATAATTAAAGCCTTGAAGGCTATCAATAACCACCTCATCAGAAGAAGAGAGGCAAAGTAACCAAGGGACCAATGCAGGAGATCAAATGACCAGACGCTTATCTGACAGATAATGAGCTTCAAGTGTGCTGATTGCAATTATAAATCACCAAGTTGTAAGACTAAGTACATAAACCCTCACATGAGAAAAGTCACCTCTCAGATGGCCCAAAGGGACAAGTCTTCTGGCAGGCCCTCCATCGAAAATACTAATAACAGAAAAGCAAATTGATCTAGACATTCAAGCCCTGCTTTCCATAGCTATGAAAGAAGGGATTTAAAAACAGTTTAGAACACCTTTCAACATAGATTTCTAGATCTGAAAGTAATCTTGGAAATCATACAATTTAACTCCCTCACTTTGTGAGAAAAGGAGCTCATCTTCACTCACTTGACTTATCCAAAAATATTCTCAGAATGCAAACCTTGTTTCCCATTCAAAATAGTCATCAAATATAAAAGGCTCAGATATTTATAAATAAAAATGTAAAACTACATTTTTATTTATAACAGCAGCAACATTTTAAACTTCAAACTAAAGGCAAGAATTAATTGCTTGACAATTATGAAGATTCACTATGCTTTTGTGGAAGATGTTCCAAACTGGAGGTTGGGGGCAGGGTCTGGCCCTAGTTCTGCCTCTCAATCATCTGAGCTATTCTATACTGTTATGACAGGATCAACTAGACCAGGAGTCCCCATACTTGGAAGCACATTGGAATCACAATGGAGAGCGTCAAAAACCACAGATTTCCAGGCCCTCTAGAAATTCTGATTTAGTAATTCTGGAGTCTCTATTTTTCAAAGCTCACAGAGTAAGACTATAGTCCAGAAAAGAATTACAGTCCAGAAATAATTTTTCATTCACCTATGACATTACCAGCCTTTCCCTGAAAGCAATTTGAAAAAGCTGCTTCCTCTTTTCTACACTTCTGGGACTTTTAGCATAACCAAGATAAATTCCCTGCTTTTCCTTATTAACAACCACTGATTAATTAAAGAGGCCCAATATGTAGAAAGGCCATGCAAAATCCATGCAAACTGGTCCTGAATGTAGATTGTAAGCTCCACGAGGGGAGGGCCACTGTCTGAACACCTAGCACATAGTGGCATGCAGCTTGCGGACTGAATGCTCCCGGAGTGTTTTTGAGGGTTGGGGGCCAAGGTTGCTGGAGGATGTAGCCTGGGGCTCTTCCCATCCTTTCCCTCTTCTTTTATAATTATCCACCTCCCCTGAGGAGGAGACCACCTACCTCCTCAGCCAAAGGATTCTTAGATTAGTATCCAGAGAGGCAACACCGTATGGTAGGCTTTGGGTTCGGAGAGACTGTGTTTGTAGACTGGAACTGGCACCTCATATGTGTTTTTTGTAAGCCTTCATTTGTTTATCTATAAGTGGAAGTTTGGAGCATAGGCTGTGAAATCACACAGATCTAAGTTCCGGTCCTGGTACTGCCCTCTTGCTAGGACATCTAGCAAGTTACCTGACCTCTCTAAATAGGGTGACCATAAGTCCTGGCTTATGCTTGCTGTCCCAGAGTAATTCTTACTTCCAGAATGTCCTGGATTGGAAAAATAAATTATATGTTTCCTTCCGATTCTTCAGCTATACCACTCAGATAAAACCTCGTTATATATCTGTGAAAATAAATTAGAAAATGTTTCTAAAGTACTTACACGGGGCCTGGCACACAGTAAGTGCTCAATAAGTGTGACCATTACTACTGTGGAGAGGGTACCTAATTTCCTTCAACCTCGGGTTGTTCATTTGTAAGTGGGGATAATGGTTTTCCTTTGTTTTCATTTAATTGTCTTTTTGAATCACTGACATATTCACAAGGCTCAAAAATTCATGTGCAAAAAGAATTAAAGTGAAGTTACACTGCCATTCCGTGGCTGGGAGGCAATCATGGTGTCAGTTTCCTGTGTGTCTTTCCAGAGATATTTTCTACATAAGCAGATATGGGTATATGGTCTTCTTCTTATAAACGGTAGCATGACTTAACCCCATTCTACACCTTGCTTTTTTCACTTACTATATCTTGGTGATCTTTCCATATCAGTACAAAAAAGTTTCCTCTTTCTTGTGTTTTTAAACAGCTGCATACTGTGCTGTTACGTGGATGTTCCTCAATCTGCTTGGCCAGTACTAGTAGTGCTACATTGAGGCTTCATGTAAGAATTATGAAGCGCTTAGAATAAGGCACTCAATATTTATTATTTATAATTACTATTACCTTTTAGACAAACCTCACATTTATTTCCTTTCACCTGCTCCATTTCTCGAGGCCTTGGGTCTCCATTTATTCATTCGTTCCAATACAAACCTACTTAATCTCTACTTATATGTTTGGTTGAAACATGCAAGTTGACTATGCTTACAGATTAATAAACTATGGTACATGCCCTCAGGGAACTTGTCATCTAATGTCTTTGCAGCAATCTATATCCTTTTAAGGATGTCTTACAGGTGGCTAGGGGCATATGAGATAATGGAACATACAGGGGAACATAGGAGGTTCTGGGGATGGGGGCAAGAGATCATTGGTGAGGAAATACAACACTTAGGAAATCAGATCAAGGGCCTTTGATATAAAAATCATGTTACTTTTTTCCTTCTTTTTATAAAAGTAATATATAAGCACTGTGAAAATTTGGAAATTTTCCATTTTTCTCATGCATAAATGATACATAGTAAATGTATATTGCAAATAAATATGTTTGCATGTAATGTATATTTACTTGGCTGAAATAGTCCTAATAGTTTTGCATTAACATTTTTTTTTACTTAACATTATATCATAAACATTTTGCCATGTCAATAAACAACTTCAGGGACTTCCCTAGTGGTGCAGTGGCTGAGAATCTGCCTGCCAATGCAGGGGACACAGGTTCGATTCCTGGTCTGGGAAGATCCCACATGCCGTGGAGCAACTAACTAAGCCCCTGCGCCACAACTACTGAAGCCCACGTGCCTAGACCCTGTGCTCTGCAATAAGAGAAGCCACCTCAATGAGAAACCCGTACACCACAACAAAGAGTAGCTCTCACTCACCGCAACTAAAGAAAGTCCGCACACAGCAACAAGGACCCAATGCAGCAAAAAGTAAAGAATAAAATTTAAAAAAATAAACAACTTCAGAAGATATTTTTTAATGATTTTATAATATATATGTACCATGATTTAGTTAACCACCTTCCTTATTATTAGACACTTAGGCTACTTCTAATTTTCTGCTATCACAAGTGAGATTTTGTTTTTCGATCTGACTTTATGTGTGTAATGGTAATAAAATATAGTTCATATTTAAACAACGTTAATGCTCATTTTAAGTAGTGGATAACTTACAAAGTGAGTACATAAAAACTTAAAATTGACTTAAAAAATATTATGAATGATTCACATTTACGTGAGCTTCTTGTCTATACACAACAATTAGTCATTACAGTATAACATTTATTGACACTCTGCCATTGAAGAATCACAGTATCTGTGGAAGGTAGGAATTACCCGCATTTTTCAGGAGTAGTAACAGCTGGGATTGGAATTTAGGTCTGCTCACTGCAGAAACCATGCTCTTGTGCTACGCTGTCTCATTAACTGTGCATCAGATTAATGTATGAAAATGTTTATCTACTTTTATCGAAATTATATTAATTATAGGCATATGCTGTCACTTGTGGTTTGTTGCTTAGGAAGCATGGTGGTCTTAACCAAACTAGAAGCAAGATCAGAGGTCAAGCAAGGTTTCAGAGAGGATACTGCACTGGAAGTAGCTCTTGAGGCAAAAAGTGACGGCGTGTGACTCTGCACACAGAAGTGAAAGGTAAAAATTAACAGGACCTATTCACAGAATACCAAAAGCACTGCTAACAACTTTGTTTTAGGTAGTTATAGGAAATGAAACTGGAGAAGTCGAATAGGACGAGCTCTTATAGGACCATAAAAGGCAGGCTACACATTCAAATTTGAAGCCATATGCTCTAGCTATTTGAATATATTCCCATCCTCCTTCGTCCTATACAGAACTACTGATCAAAACCACCATACCAGGGACTTCCCTGGTGGCACAGTGGTTAAGAATCCACCTGCCAATGCAGGGGACACGGGTTTGAGCCCTGGTCTGGGAAGATCCCACATGCTGCGAAGCAACTAAGCCCGTGTGCTACAACTACTGAGTCTTCCCTCTAGAGCCTGCGGGCCACAACTGCTGAGCCCGCGCGCACCTAGAGCCTGTGCTCCACGACAAGAGAAGCCACCACAACGAGAAGCCTGCACACCACAACAAAGAGTAGCCCCCGCTCTCCACAACTAGAGAAAGCCTGTGGGCAGCAACGAAGACCCGACGCAGCCAAAAATAAATGAATAAATAAATTTATAAAAACCACCATACCATGGAAAAATTATTCAATTCCACTAAAGATACTGAATCCCTTCCAGCACTGATTTTCTGTGACTCCTTAAGTTGATAAATTGCAAGATTTATTTTCCAACTAGGAACACATGAAAGATCATTAATAGTCAGAAGATATGCCTCCAGAATCTTCTTTGGGACAAAAAGCTCAGTAATTCATATTGGTGCTTAAGTTTGAATGACAGATATTTTAATAAGAAAGAGTTCTCTAGTTTAAGTGAAAATGAAAGAACTACTGGCTTACCAGTCATTTCTTTTCCTAAAATAATAACTTTAGTCAAAATAATACAGACATGATAAAAATACAAGTATTATGGAAGGGCTAATCACAAAAATAAACAGTTTTCCATCCCTCTTTTCCCCAACTCCAGCTGTATTCACTGAAGCGACCATTTTCTTAAAACCAGTTTTTGTTTTTAGTTCTTCTTGTGGGCTTATTTTTAACTCTAAATCAGCATTTTCAAAAAGAGTGCTATTAGTATTTTGGGTGGGACTTGTGTGGAACTGTGCTGTGCACTTTGCATTTTCATCTCCGATACTAAATAAATGCTAGTAGTGCCCTCCAGCCACTATGATACATTTCCAAATCTCCTCTAGAATTGAGAACTACTGCTCTAAGTAATATAATTATATGGCTATATATTTTTTAACATCTTTTTTGGAGTAAAATTGCTTTACAATGGTGTGTTAGTTTCTGCTGTATAACAAAGTGAGTCAGCTATATGTATACATATATCCCCATATCCCCTCCCTCTTGCGTCACCCTCCCTATCCCACCCCTCTAGGTGGTCACAAAGCACCAAGCTGATCTCCCTGTGCTATGCAGCTGCTTCCCACTAGCTATCTATTTCACATTTGGTAGTGTATATATGGCCATGCCACTCTCTTACTTGGTCCCAGCTTACGCTTCCCCCTCCCCGTGTCCTCAAGTCCATTCTCTACGTCTGTGTCTTTATTCCTGTCCTGCCCCTAGGTTCTTCAGAACCATTTTTTTTTAGATTCCACATATGTGTTAGCATACAGTATTTTTCTCTTTCGGACTTACTTCACTCTGTATGACAGACTCTAGGTGCGTCCACCTCACTACAAATAATTCAATTTTGCTTCTTTTCATGGCTGAGTCTATCTTTTGATTTATCGAAATTAGACATTTATGAATGCTTACCATGAAAAATGAATATTTAAGTCTCTACATTGCCTGCAATTTTTTGCTAGACTGTATTACTTAAAAAGAAAAATTTATTCATTTTTGGCTGCATTGGGTCTTCGTGGCTGCATGCAGGCTTTCTCTAGTTGTGGTGAGGGGGCGCTTCTCATTGCGGTGGCTTCTTTTGTTGCAGGGCACCAGCTCTAAGCACGTGGGCTTCAGTACTTTTGGCACGCAGGCTCAGTAGTTGTGGTACACGGGCTTAGTTGCTCCATGGCACGTGGGATCTTCCCGGACCAGGGATCAAAGCCAGGTCCCCTGCATTGCCAGGGGGATTCTTAACCACTGCACCACCAGGGAAGTCCCTGTATTACCTTTTAATTTGTTGACCTATATAACCAATATAGGCTAGGTCATTCTCTCTATTCTTTCCTTCTGGAATTTCTATTAGACATTTGTTGGAGCTTCTCATTATACCACTGTGTCTTTTAACCTCTGACATTTTCCATCTTTTAACCTCAATGCGTTGATTCTAGGCAATTTTCTCAGATTTGGCTTCTAGTTCACTAACCTACCTTTGGCTCTAATATGTTGTTTAGTTAGTACATTAATTTTTAAAAACAGCCTATATTTTTCGTTTATCTTCTTTTTGAAATATGCTTTTTTGTGCACTATTTTTTTCCTTTTTTCTATTCTTTTTACCCCTTTAATAATTTTTTTTCCCCCCAGTATGCGGGCCTCTCACTGCTGTGGCCTCTCCTGTTGTGGAGCACAGGCTCCGGATGCGCAGGCTCAGTGGCCATGGCTCACGGGCTCAGCCGCTGCGCGGCATGTGGGATCCTCCTGGACTGGGGCACGAACCCGTGTCCCCTGCACTGGCAGGCGGACTCCCAACCACTGCGCCACCAGGGGAGCCCACTCCTTTAATAATTTTTAACACACTTATGATTTTTTTCACATATTTTTATTATTTTCAATTCTTTGGGATCTGATTCTTCTATTTGTTTTGTTTGCTGACACTCCCTTATGGTGGTTTGTAGGTTTTTAAAATTGTGAGCTCATATTAAATGGGAGGGAGGTGAGAAGAGGTTCCCTGTCTCCTTGGGCCTGAGGTCATGTCTTCTTTCCAGATTTAAATGGCATGATCCCATCCCCACATCCCAGGATCTGTATCCCCCAGAGAAACTGCTATGGTTGTGCTAAGTATAAGCTTGCACTTAGTGCTCTTTTAAACCATTTCCTGCATTCTTCTGGCAGTCTTTATTTTAAAGTTAACTACTTATTTAAACATGTCATTGTGTTTTATTCTTTATTTTTGTATGTTTGTACTGAAGGGAGGTCTGTATGACTCAGTTTAGTTCTCCAGGTTGCTAGATGTCCTGTTATTATAACTCTGTGAATATAGTTCATTACTGGTTCTATCTATTGAACAGAAATTACTTAGTTCTTCTTAAAGTCATTTTTCTTGGAGTTTACTGACTACTTGTTTTAATTTGTATCAATTTCCTTCTAAGCCTGGTACAAAGCTGCCAGCCTAGGATTGCATTTGGGGAGTAACACTCTTATTTCACATGTTCCTCCTTCTTACTTTTTTTTTTTGCGGTACGCGGGTCTCTCACTGTTGTGGCCTCTCCCGCTGCGGAGCACAGGCTCTGGATGTGCAGGCTCAGCGGCCATGGCTCACGGGCCTAGCCACTCCGCGGCATGTGGGATCTTTCCGGACCGGGTCACGAACCTGTGTCCCCTGCATCGGCAGGCGGACTCTCAACCACTGCGCCACCAGGGAAGCCCCCTCCTTCTTACTTTTTACTCTCTTTTTGCTAGAGCATATCCTTAGGTAACTGTTTCAGAAAGGGTACTTGCAAGTAAATTGCCTGAGTCTTTGAAGATCTGAAAAGGTCATTTTACTCTCACACTTAATAATTTTACTGGCAACAGAATTTTAAGTTCAAAATCATTTTCCCTCATAATTCTGAAGGCATTGCTCCACTGTAGTTTAGTATCCAGTTCAGTGATGAGAAGCTTTACATCAATCTTGAGTGACTTTATTTTCTCTTTCAGAAAGTTTTAGGAACCTCTCTGTATCCTTGACTCTGAAATTTTATAATGATTATATCTCTATATAGATATTTTTCCATTCATTTGATGGATCATTTTTATCTCATGCTTTTCCTCAACTACAGGAAATCTTCTCCTAGTATTTTTTTGGTCAACTTCTTCCCTTCCATTTTGTTTTCTCTTTCTAGAGCCCCAATAGGCTGAAAGTGGATTTAATGGACTATTTCTCTATGTTTCTTATCTTTTCTAGCATATATATTCTCCATCTCTTTGACATTTCATTGTACATTCCAGGAGATTTCTTAAACTTTATCTTTCAGCTGCTCTAATAAACTAATTTTTATTTTAGTAATTATTTTTAAAATTTTCAAGATCCTTTTTCGCCTGTTTTTTGATTATACTTTTTCTTTATAGAATTGTGTTTTTGTTGTATGGAAACAATATCTTTTTAATCACTGAGGGTACTCACATTTTTTTAAAGCTATTTTCTTTCTTTTATGATAGTCCTTAGAGTTTTATTTTTTTAATTGAAGTATAGTTGATTTACAACGCTGTGTAGCTTGACTTCAGGATGAGGAGGCAAGAGCTGGCCTTCCGGCTAGGGGCACCTCTCTTTTCAAATGCCAGAAACAAAATGGGTTTACTCTTCAATGCGAAACGCCCAGTCTCTCTGCTTTCAGGCCCCCCTGCTTATGCCTGCTCTCTGTCCTTGCTGACTTCATGCTCAGAGCTTCTTTCTAGAGGGTCACTCTCCCTCCCCTGGTGGTCCTTCCTGATCCTGGTGGTGATCCAAATCTTGGTTCCGTTTCATCAGCAACTTGCCTGCAAACATTTCGCTATCCCATTCTCTTCAGAGTTCTTCCTACTATTTGTATAATGTTACAGCCATTTAAAAAGAGTTATAGGACAAAGGGAAGGCAAATGCCTGTCCTTAGTCTGTCATCTTTCATTTTTACTTATTTTTTTTCATTTTGCAAATTGGGTGATTGTGTGCTAAATTTTGCATAGTAAACGTATTTTCAATATAAAGTATATATAGATGTATGGCGAAAAATGTGAAAGCATTTACCACAAAACAGTAAACAGAGGTTATGTCTGGAATTGTGGGTAATTTTATTTTCTTCTTGCCTGTACTTTCTAGGATTTCCACAGTAGACCCTATTATTTTCATAACAAACATAATAAAAGTAAGTTTTAAGTGCTGATAATAGGATTGAAAGGTACTTTCTGTTATACTTTCAGAGGAGGAGTCTGCAAACATAGGCGACCCTTGCATTTGAGAGGAAAGGTGAGATTTATGTTCAGAGACCTCTGAGAATCCCAGATTTGAGAATACCACTAATTGAGAGATGGATGGACCCAAGCTACCAGGTTTATGTTTTTGTTACATGCTTCACATACAACCCGAGGAGGCAGGTAATAATTTCTCCACTGCCAGTGACGCATTATCAGGCCCTTTCAGATTTGTTCTCCACTGATAATTGAAACCAAAACCACTACTGCAGGAATCACACACCAATACCACCTACAGGGGCCAGGTAGGTAATGACAATGATTGAAGTGAACCAGGTGAGTCTGTGCCAATCTCAAGAGCACATGCCAAGTCCGCAGTGGTCACTGCTAGTCAGCTCTCACTGAATGTTGGCTTCCATTTTAAACTTTCTTCATATTGAGGTTCGACTGACATATAATGAACTGCACAGGTCAGTGTTTGGTTTAATGTGTTTTATCATGCATTTCAGACTACTATGCACAGAACCTTTTCATCATCCAGAATTTCTCCTAGTGGCCCTACCTAGTCAATCCCTGCCACACCCCCATGTCAGGGAGCCTCAGTTCTGATTTCCATCGTCATAGATTAGTTTTGCTTATTCTAGAACTTCATATAAATAGAACATTCAATTTTCAAAGAGAACTTGAAACTGTATTTTAATGAAAACTTTCTTAATTTTTAAATGTTGGAAAACAACACAAATTTTTATAAAACAATATGCGGACCCAACAAATCACACAGGCTACGTTCTATTCACTAGCAATGCAACCACTTTGTGTCTGGACTACAGTATAAACCAAGGATATACATTGTATAAGTTTATTAATTTCTCTCATGATTGTTGGTTTTGGTACTGACCATTTTTGTTTCTTATTGACTAGTGGCACATTCTTTAAAAAGGAAGGGCAAGCCTAATCTTCAGGGCATCAAGAAAGCAAAGATGGGAAGACTGAATCCCACTCCAGAGCCAACCTTGGGGATAAAGAAACCACAAGGGGAAATATCGGTATCGCCTGATTTGATGAGGAAACAAAAACTGGTTAACATCCAGAGGGGGTAACAAACTAGAAACAGAGATCACGGGGCTTCCGTTGTTTTGGCTAACCAGTAAGAAGCCGCACCTTCATTTCACCGTAGCAGCATCGCACGGAAAAGGCCCTACAAGATCTTCCCCACCCTCCCAGACTCCATCACACAGCCACCCCTTTCTTTGTTGATTTCATTTCCTTCCACTTCCCCCCTCATCACTCTGCTCCAGCCGCTCGGACCTCCTTGCTGTTTTGTGTATGTGCCAGGCCCACACCTGCCTCAGGGCCACTGTGTTGGCTAGAAAGCTCCACTCCCAGAAAGCTCCATAACCTATTCTTATCTTTTCTTTTTCTTTCTTTTTTTTTTTTTTTTTATTATCTTCGGGTCTAGTCTCAGGGTCACCTTCTCTATCCTATTTTTTTTTTTTTTTTTTTTTTTTTTTTTTTTTTTTTTTTTATCATCTTCGGGTCTAGTCTCAGGGTCACCTTCTCAGGCCACCTTATTTTAAATATTGCCCAACCAACTCCTCCACTGCCTTCCTCCCAGCTTTCTTTTTCTCCACGGCACGTATCACCATCTAACTCACAAAGTATTTTACTTCTTTATTTTCTGTCTCCCCTCCTGCCTTCGCAAAAATGACAGCTATAGGAGGACAGGTGCAAAGCAGAAATTCATTAGACACTTGTTGAATGGATAAGTGAATCAAGGAAGGAAGGAAGAAACAAAATACCCTGCTAGCTTTGGAGACTGTTGTTAAAAGTGTTCAAGAAAACAGGGACAAGTTAAGAAGATGTTATCATTTCTAATTACCTTGAGGAAGTAAAGATTAAAAAGCAAACTAATGATAATTGAAACCAAAACCTAAGAACCAGACCAACCCTGATTATACTTACTAGCTTCAAAAATTAGATTTGTGGGAGGACAAATGCTTATATATAAACACATAATTGGGTGTTTGAGTTTAGCAAGAATTAAGTTTTTCATTAGATTTAAAGTTATGATGATAAAACCATCTTTTTCTAGCACATTTGCTCCTATCTTAATTCATTTTAAGACGTAAAGAATAAATTGTGAAATAACAAAACAGCCTGTGCCCAATACCACTAAATCTTTGGGAACAATGATCAGCAATAAACATATAAAACGAATCCAATCTTAGAATTTTTTCTGAGTGCAGCCAGCTCTAGGAGGATGGAGAGTGCGGGGCTGAGCTGAATCTGTGGTTCTCCATCACATTTTTGACTCCAGGTAAGGGCAGCTCTCAGACACAAAAGTAAAGAGCCCCAGAGCCAGTAGCTTTCCACTCCAGAAGAAAATATTCCCCAACCTAAGACATTATTTAGGATTAAGTCAGGCTCTGGGATTGGTCAATGCTGAATTAGACCAAGTATGTCCAGGCTGCCAATTCACCCATGAAGATACCACTCGACGCACTGTGTATGGAAGATGCAGGGGACACGTAGGGATCGTGGGCCACAAGCCCACATCTACCAACACACAGCAGGTGGGATCCGATTTGCCTAAAGTTTAGAAAACTTGAGAATAAGTGTGTAGCAGCTCTAAGACCAATAGCAGAGAGAAAAGAAATTAAGTGTAGCTCCTTGCAATCCATGAGCCTCCTTAGCCTTGTTTTACGTTTCCTTCTTAATGCCTTTCCATCTTTTGTCAACTTAGGTCCATTTCCCTTTACTGATCTGACAGTCACACATACACAGTTTTTTTTCTTCTTCTAAGTGTTTTGGGATACGAAGGGCAGTGGGAGGAAAAAAAGGGTAGGATAAAGAGAAATAAATTTCACGGATTACACTTTAATAACTCCTATCTCTAAACTGAAGAATAATTTTCAAAGTGTGAACGTGTACAGAATTTACAATGTAATGGCAACAAGATTAGGTCCCAACAACTGATGAAAGTACACAATGTGCTCTTATCTCAGTTCTGGTAACTCGATAGTCTACAACTACTTGAGAAGGTGTGAGGATCATTTTTTTATCTCAGTTTGGACACAGAAGCTCACATTTCAGCAACGATCGATGTGATCATCCTTATCCCTTGCTGACACCTTCTCCCCAACCCCAGAAAGTCACAGATCACCTCTAGCAGAAACTTTCAATAGGCTAGTAAACACTGGCATGGATACCGAGAGAAGAGAGATAATCGTCTCTGGGGACCTTCAGGAACAGCTAATCATTTTAGATGGGCAGAGTTACACCTAATTCAGTCCATCAAAACGAACGAGGTGCCGAGAACTCGCAAAGCATTGTGGGAATATTGAAACCACAAGAAGGCACAGCATCTTCCCTGAATAAATTTAAATTGCTTGATTTGGACTGCTTCTTAGAAAGGCATGTTTAGGCTTGGTTACCATGGAGTGGACGTAATGCTGGGCCAAGCTACGCATGAAAGCAGATTTTACTGCTTTTAGGTTACACAACCTTAGAATCAGTTCTTAGCGTTTATTTAACCCAGTGATTCTCAATCTTGGCTGGACATTAGTGTTTCCTGGGGGTGTGGGGGGACTTGTAAAAAACAGAGATATCTGGGCCTGCCCCAGACCAATTAAATCAGAATCTCTGACCCAGTGTATACACATATTTTAAATAAACTCTCCAGTTCCATCAAATGCATGAAACTACACAGTAGTTGAGAACCACTGATCCCATGACACACATTTTATACATAGAAAAATTAAGGTCCAAATAATTTAATTGATTTGTTACTTAACCAAGATCACATACCTAGTTAAGGAGAGAACTTGGATTAAAACCATGATCTCCATTAATTTAGTAATCCAGTTAATGTCTATCAATGACATTCTAGGGTTGTGACCAGTTACCTAGTTGTCACTCAAAGATAAGTTAAAACTGGTTCATATCTAAGGATCAGTTAGGTTGGTCCTGATCCAAGTTAAAAGGAGACAGTAAACCGTGATGGTTCTGGCATTCTCTTTCTTACCATTTTCTTCCAAATAGTGCTACATGATTTAGGCTTCTGGAAATATTAAGGAATCTTGTAGTCCAGGTAAAATTCATCACTACCTATGACTCACTCTCCCATTTTACTAGTTCCAGGGGCCTCTACTTACCCAGATCCAACGTGCAGCACACAGAGCAGGGGGCAGGGTCCCCAGATGGGAGGTCTAGTGCAGCTCAGTGAAATCTTGATCTGTGAAGCTGAGAGCTGGAGATGGGAGAGCTTGCTCCTTGGCCCTGGGGATAGAAGAAGGAAAGTTAATCCACTGGTTACTGTTTCTTTTTAAAAGAATTTATGTCCAAAATATTCTTAATGCTGTCCACTCATTCCTAATACTAACCAACTCTCTCCAAGACACAACCACTGCTATCACAGTGGTTCACACTGAATATGGTAATTATATATCTATCTCCTTCCCAAAGGTGAACTACTATTATGTGTTGTGTGACAGTAAGTTCAAATTTTGAACTCAACCATTCCCATATTAGAAAAGTTGGCAGGTGATAAACGGTTCTGAATGAGGCATCAGTGCTAAGAGAAAAATCATCTAAGAAACACTTTCCTTGAGAAGAACAAGAAAAATTGAAAAACGAGATTCATGATGTTCAAGATAAAAGCTGATCTTGAGCAACTAAAAAATTAATAGGACTAATTTGTCTTCAGTCTTTTACAACTAATACAATTATTACTTCCCATTCACAGAACACTTACTCAAAAGGCCAGGTATTTATTCCATTTGAAGTAAATTAAAATGTATCTACAGTCTGTGGATTTACCCACATCCTTGCTTCATTTCCATTTTCCTCCATCTACCTACCTTTTGACTTATTTACTGCTCCTGTTTTTTGTTTTTTTAATAAATTTATTTATTTATTATTTTTGGCTGTGCTGGGTCTTTGCTGCTGTGCGTGGGCTTCTCACTGAGGTGGCTTCTCTTGGTGCAGAGCATGGGCTCTAGGTGCACAGGCTTCAGTAGTTGTGGCTCGTGGGCTCTAGAGCGCAGGCTCAGTAGTTGTGGCTCACGGGCTTAGTTGCTCCACAGCATGTGGGATCTTCCCGGACCAGGGCTCGAACCTGTGTCCCCTACATAGGCAGGCAGATTCTTAACCACTGTGCCACCAGGGAAGTCCCACTGCCCCTGTTCTTAAGCAAGATACCATGAATCCTCCAAAAGATACACAACATTCTAAATGAGTGTGCATTTTTTCTAGGGATCAAGTCCCTAGCTTTGGCCAGATTTTAAAAAAGGCCTGTCCCCTCCCCAAGAGTCCCCTAGAATACAACTGTTTTCAAGGGTAAAATTGGGAAGCTGATGATGATGTTGATGGCTTCTGGTATCTACAGTTAAAGGTTTTATGAAGTTGGTCTCTGGAACTATTTTCAAAAGAAGGCTTGAAAGATTTCATGAAACTGGATCTATCTTCCAAAAGAATGGACTTAGATAAGACAGTTTGGAAAGCACCAGAAATTAAATTTATTCATGCTGACTCTGTCTTCTTTCGTGCAAGATTTCACTAGTTTGAAACCAAAGGAAAGGAAAATCAACATCTAATTTTTCTTGTTGATTTTGACTTCATTAACTTAATGGTAATGCAAAGGCTAAGGAAAACGTACTTTCTTATTTAGTTGTATTACTTAGAAAACCTTTTACTTTGGAATTACTAAAATGCAGACCACCTGCAATGGCACGATAAAATTGCCAAATGATTAAGTTATCAGGGGCTACACATGGCATTTAGCATGAAGAGAAGCCCAACTGTTTTTGATTTCAAATTGACCAGGCAGTGCACACCTGCATCTACACCTTACAAATCAGTCCACTGTTGTTGTTGTTGTTTTAATTACAAAGTTCCACCATCTTCCATTCTTCTGCAGCTCTTAGCAAAGCACCTCATACAGGAAAGGTGCTCAAATTCTTGTTGGATTGAGTCAATTCTTTTGGTATCACTCATAAATTAATGAGGAACGTGTAACTCTGTATAGTTTCAGAGTAGTTAAAGAGAAAAAAAAAAAAAAGAAAGAAATGCTACGTAACAGAATTGGGGCTTCAGGTGTTACTTAACAGGCTAGAATGCTTTCCAGCAGTGCACTTAAGATATCAGCCATAGCAACCTTACCTAGGAATTCTTCCCCGTTTCTTTCTAATGCACATTGGCTTGAATTTCTCTCTCCTGCCTCCCGTCCCCTGCCTGAAAGTCTTCAGAAACAAAGAAACACTACAGAAATAATTAGAAGGATTGCCTGGCAAAAACCTATTTCAAATTTCACTTCAGAAAGGCTTATGCATCCTATTGCATGCTTCAAATTCCTCACCATTTCCAAGCTCACCTTAAATGATACATTTATATAACACCAGAGATTCCCAGTTCTCAGATAAGAAAAAGATGAATCAGTCCACCCTCCACCCCGAAATTGCCATTTTTGTTGTGTTTCCATTCAGGTTTTGAAAGTTTTAGACCCCACACTGATACACAGTCCTCATCACCGGGAGGAAAAGAATCTCCCCACCCGCCTCACAGCCTGTGTTTCCATCCTGCTTCATCGTGGGTCTGGCCCAGAGTGCGCCCCGGCTAGGCAGTCAATGCAAGCGAACTTATTTCCTGATCGACTGTTTTACAAGTCAGGGCTTTCAAAGGCCATCATATCAGGGCGGCTATTACGGTAGAGCGCCCACTGCTTAGGCCGGAGACTTGTCTTAGGCGGGAGGCCACCACTACCAAATTCTAGGGCAGGAAGGCTCTCAGCAAGCCCTCCGCTCAGGGAGAGGCCGGAGACCCGAGGTTCAAACGTCCCCCGGGCGCCGGGAGGAGGCGGGGAGCAGCCCAGTCTCCGAACCACAGCTCCCCTGGGGAACCAGAACCGTCCAAGCGGCGAGCGCATCCCGGCTCCCGGCTTGGCCGGGGGCGGCGCTGGGCTCCAGGGAGAAGACGAAGGGCAGCACCGAGGCTGGGGTACACGCGGCCTGAGGCTACGCACAGCGGGTTAAGGCGGAGGGTTCTGGGCGCCTGAGAGGCTACGAAAACAAAACTGTAAAGACCAGAGGGTTGCGTTAGAACCACAGGGGCGCACACGTTCCTCTCAAAATTCTAAGGTGGAAGGAAAGCCACACCCCGCGCGTCCAGCCCAGCAGTGCTGCGCGAGCCACACCCACGCTCGTCTCCCGCGGCCCACGGACTCCTCAAGATGGGATTCGTGCAGCAAACAGAATAGACAAGCGGGAGTATTCAAGCGGGAAACATTTCATTGCTTACCGTCATTTTTTTTTTTAATGAAAATACCCTAACAGATATTTCAAAATACACTCATTATGGAGACTCACGTTGACACAGGAACAATGACAATACTGAATTGACAGTGCAGTTGTTTTTTTTGTTTTTGGGGTACGCGGGCCTCTCACTGTTGTGGCCTCTCCCGTTGCGGAGCACAGGCTCCGGACGCGCAGCCTCAGCGGCCATGGCTCACGGGCCCAGCCGCTCCGCGGCACGTGGGATCTTCCCGGACCGGGGCACGAACCCGTGTCCCCTGCATCGGCAGGCGGACTCTCAACCACTGCGATACCAGGGAAGCCCTGTTTTGTTTTTTAAAGCTTTGACGAATTGCCTCGGATGAACACTACCTGCAAACATGCGCGACAGATTCTTTCCCAGGCATTCGAGTTAGAATTTACAAATCAGCTTTTGTTTTTTATTAAGTAATGCAACATAATATGCGATTTAGGAGAAAGGAATATAAATGGAGGGGAAATGGAGACGGGAAAGAAGGAAGGGATAAAAGAAGAAGCAAAGAGGGAAGGGAAGAGCCTGTTTTGTTTTTAACACCTAAGGTAAAAGAGAGCACCGTGGCCAGAGTGCACGAATCCAAGAAGGTGAGGGGTAGAAATGATTTCAATGTAAAAATTTTCCTCTGGCTTTGTCTTAGCAAGGATTATGGTTGGTTCATTAGGGTCATTTTTTTTTTCTTTCTGCTTTTGTGCGTTTCCAGAGTGCATACTGTTGTGACACATGATGAGCTAGCTATTTGGCAGTGGGTCTTAAAGCTGAAAAGCGCGCTTGGAGACCCAGTGGCGTCTGAGCAGAGGCCGGGTATCACCCTCGCAGCGCGGGACGGGAGAGCTGGAAATTTCCTCTCTACTCCATAGGAGGGCACTCTCGTCAAGAGCACCACACCAGCCTAAGAGTCCTGTGATGAGGAAGTTACTGGTATCTCGGCCTGTGTGTAAAACCAACTTTGCTTTTCTTCAGGCTTTGATCATCTCTGAATAAATCCTAACAGAGTGAGATACTGAGAAGGAATGGGATTCCTGTGACATGAATTTCTATTGTCGTCCATTTGACACTGGTCTTTGCCATCTTAGATTACCTTGTCACACACAGGTCCTGCAGCCCAGTACTTAAACTATAATGTACATGGGAATCACCTGGGGATCTTGTTAAAAATGCAGATTCTGATTCAGTCGGTCTGGGTTGGGCCTGAGATATGTTCTAACAAGCTCCTAGGTGGGGCTGGTGGGCCGATTGGAGGACCAAATACTGAGTAGCAACACTGTAGACAGGTGGATTATAAACTATTTTTGGATGTAGTGCTCAGGTACCTAATATAATAACAATTGTAATAGTAATACTGAGTAACACTTATTCAGTGCTTGGCACATGTGCTTGGCATTGTTCTGAGCACCTTACCTGTATTAACTTATATCACAACAACTTTGTGAGTTAGTGCTATTGTTTCTAGTTTAGAGATGAGTTTACTTTCAGTTTGGTGGTTTGATTTAATTTTTGAACTTGTAGATTAACATTGACCTCCAAAGTGAAAGCTATACAAATGTTAATAGTCAGAGAAATGTCTTCCCTCCTTTGTTCCACTCCTGCCTCC
>NW_020172463.1:317056-367306 GCF_003031525.2 Neophocaena asiaeorientalis asiaeorientalis | reverse complement strand
GGGAGTAAACAACTTCATTATTTTCTGTCTTATTCTTCCTGGTTTCTCTCCATAAAGCTAAGAAGGTATAACTATGTGTTGTTTCCTCTTCTTTCTTAAAGAGTGACTGTAAATGCTCTTTTGTGCTTAGCTTTTTTCACGTCCCAATATCTATGGAAATCACTCCATATCACTTCACAGAGATTATCCTCATTCTTTTTTACAGTTACATAATACTCCATTGTGTATATGTACCACACTGTGTTCAAACACTCATGTATGTTTGGATATTTATGTAGTTTCCAACATTTTATAGTTTTATTACAGTTAGGAAATTTAGAGGAAGACCAAATAATCAACTTCGAATCACCTGAACTATGAACATGAAAGAAATTACATTAAAATTAGGAATGCCTGGGTTTCTTCAGTGTTTAAGGGAGTTGTTTAGTTTTTGTTACGGTGATTGCAGAGGTGGTGACAAGTGCCTGACTTATCATAGTATGTCTGTTTTCCATGGATAGTAACATTAAGGGATTCTTATAATAATTTTGCTGTTAGTTTACTGTCTCTAGATTTACTGAGGCAATATTTCTTACACACAGTTTCTGTGCCTTTTTTATTATTCACATGTATATCCATATATTATTCAACCAGTATTCTCTCCATAAAAGTCATGTTTCCAGACTTAACTTTTCTTTCTCTGCTGTATTGGCATGGTTTCTGGACACTGGAACCAGGGGCTGGAATAAGGTAATAAGGCCGCTGGAGAGAGGCAGACTTTCCCATTGTCATTGCATGGTCTTCTGTGTCTATAAAGACAGCATCCATTTCCATCCATGTTGGGTTTAAAAAATACTGTGAAAATTCATTTATAATAAGCACCCAAAGGACTAAATAGAAGATACAGTTATGAGGACAAGCTCCTCTTACCTCTGAACTGGGATTCTTTCAGTAACAGCTATTTTTTTTCTTTTCCTTCTGCACAATAAATAAACACAGTCACTTTTTGTATTTACTACTATATTTTGTATGTGAAGCAGTTTGTAGTTTCTCTAGAGAAGTATGAATCCTAGCAACATTCTTATCAGACAACTTAAAATTATTCCTCAGCTGTTGTCCCAAATCTACCTGTTAATTCCAGTCTCCCAGCTTCTTTTCTTAACTCCAACCCCTCTCCGCACTCTGCTCAGAGTGGACTTATCCCGGTGCCTCCTGGGTAAAGCTGAATTTTGTTAGTTTGAGAAAGTACTCCCCTTCCCTCCCTCCTAAGGCCCCCAGCAACCCTGGACCCTGACGTCTCTCCAGGCTGCTCCCTGGCACCCCTCCTCAAATACAAATGAGCTTTGACTCCCCCAAGGAGCCAAGCTGCTTCCCGTCTTTGCATTTTTGCACACGCTGCTCTATTGCTAGAATATATTTCCCCATTGAATCTGCCTGACAAAGCTTATTTATTCTTTTCTTTTTTTTGGCCGTGTCACGCAGCCTGCGGGATGTTGAAACCAGGCCCCCAGCAATGTGAGCGCCGAGTCCTAACCGCTGGACCGCCAGGGAATTCCCTATTCTTTTTTTTTTCTTGCTGTAATATTTAGATCCTCACATGAGAACAGAAATATGACAAGCCCATTTGTATGCACACAACTCATTCAGGTCTTAACATTATACTATCTTTTGACTTTTAAAAAAGAAATAAAGTATTTTAGATACAATGTCTTCCACATCCCCCACTCTGATCTTATTTCCTCACCCGAGGTGACTACCATCATGCATTTGTATGTATCACTCCCATACATGCTTTTGTAGTTTTGCAATGTATGCATGTATTCATAAGCAATATACAGTATTTGCAAGTTTTAATATTTGATAAATGGCATCATACTACATTTATAATTTTGCAACTTTCGTTATCGTTAATAGGTATACTCTAAGTTTATCCATTTTCACCACCAAACAATGTTCTATTATGCAAATAAATTACAATTTATCCATCCTCTTGTTGATGTACACTTGGATTGCTTCCCATTATTTGCCAAGTACAAATAATGCTGCTGTGAACATTCTTGCACAAATCTCTTTGTGTATACATGTGAGAGTTTTACTATGGTAAATACCCAGAAGTAGCTTCGTCATGCTGTATACACAAATACAATTTTTACTGATATTGTAACATATTCAATGTTACTAATACTATACTACTCTCTACAAAGATTTGTATTAACCGTATTTTCTTATTTGCAGTATTCTTGATGTCCTAGCAATGGGGTCTTGCTGACATATACAATTTGCTGTCAAAAATATCAACTGGAAAACATTAAAATGAATGGGTACATGTTTTAAGTGATCCCCTCTAATTCTTTCTTTAACCTTGGAACATAAGGAAGAGCGTGCTAGTGACAACCTCAGTTTGGGGAATTTTTAAAGTAATACAGGTGTTATTTCTTAGGTAAAAGGTAAAATACGTGTGATATTGAATATATTTAAATTAGATATGAGTGTAGTTTACATTAAAATGTACAGTGAATAAGAGACAACAGTGTAGAAACCATGGAAACTTGGCCATACAAATACTTTTTTTTTTTCTTTTTTTTTGCGGTATGTGGGCCTCTCACTGTTGCGGCCTCTCCCATTGCGGAGCACAGGCTCCGGACGCGCAGGCTCAGTGGCCATGGCTCACGGGCCCAGCCGCTCCGCGGCATGTGGGATCTTCCTGGACCAGGGCATGAACCCATGTCCCCTGCATCGACAGGCGGACTCTCACCCACTGCGCCACCAGGGAAGCCCCATACAAATACTTTTTATCAGTTACTAAACTTTGTTTCCTTTAGCAAGATAAGTCAGTTGAGCCAACAATACTTGAATTCCTACTTTAACTGTGTTTTCAAATTAAATAAACCAATAGATGTGAGTAGTCCCAACTTACGCTATTAAAATTTCGAGGAGATGAATTGGTGGGGAGTTCAAATCCTGGTCTGATGGCGAGACACGTGGATGGGAGCACTGAAAATATCTCAGCCGTAGGCAGGGGGTAGTTCTATGGCACATATAAGTTACTTGGAAAGATGAGGCTTTGGGAAAAATTCAACCCCTTGTACCAATGAAAAAAATGAAACAAAAATACCACCAAATGGTGAACCAGCAGCAGATAATTTGTGAACGAAGAGTCAACAATTAAGATACAATATTTAGAAATATTTATGGGCCACATATGCACCGAATTATACCATATGTCATATATTAGGTAGAAAAAAGAAGGCCTTGTATCTCCAAGGCGATGATTTACAATGGATTTGATACCAGACTCAAAATAAAATTTAACTAAACTTCTCAGTGAGATCATCCCTTATCGTTTCAATGGGAAATCCAATAATCTCGAATCTCATTGGAGATCATCCAATGAGAGATACTACTGCCACTCAGCCCTTTATTACCTGGGTATATTTTTTTAGCCCTCTGGAAAGCCAACAAATTCAACAATATCAACATATTTATTTTTTTGTAGATGTTAAAAACAAGCAGGGAAAATGTCTCAATCAGCATTTTTATCCTCAGCACTTAGCACAGTGCCTGTCAAATAGCAAGCACTCAGTAGATATTTGCTGAATGACTGCATGAGTACTTATTATGAGCTAGGATTTATGTCAGCAGCTAACAAAATTTTCAGGAGTTAAATAATTTTCGAAATTCTCTACTGGCTTTTCTTAGTGTAATTACAGAGTGAATAGTAGAAAAAAACTGAGTAAGAGAAAAATGGCAACATTGAGAGTGTGGCTTCATAACTGCTATTATCAACGATGGAACAAAATAAAAAACAGTAAATATATTTGACACTGTTCTTTCCAAACCTGACCAGGCTTACAAATCCTACAGAAAATTTAATTAACAGTAAATAAAGACAAATGAACTTCAAATGGCTTTTGAACATAATTTTTATTTAAGCATGGGCTTTTAGCATGGTTCACCCTAGAGTGCAACCTTTTTGTTAAGTTAATAGAGAGTTCAGGGCTACCGGGCCATTATAATGTTGCTGGTGTTGGTACAACGTCATCAGAAAGGTATGAATATGACCCGCAGGAAAAACAATCCACAAAGAGAACACAATGAAAACATCCACTGTTTTACAAATCACTCTGTTACCACAGACACAAAATGGCAGTTACTGTTAGTAAATCAGCCACAGAACACTTTAAAAGAATCTTTAGACAAGGAAATGGGAATTCCTTTGTGGGAGACAGGGTCTTCATCCACAAGTTTTAATTAGAAAATATTTCAAGGTCAGGCATCTTTCTTATCCACAAAACAATGCTAAGCCAACATACATTTCAAGGGGTGTATTAAAGGAGATACCATATCTTTACAACTATCTTCTTGAGTAGGTATTTCAATGAATTTTCTGCAGAATATAAGTAGCCTGAAATTCAGCAGCAAAATATTGCAACATAAGTAACTACAGTGTCCATGTGTTGTTATATTGTAGAAGAGAATACATAAAGGACAAACAATGATAATTTAATCATATAAAACATGATACATAGCTGAAATACAGTCCACTTAAATAGCTTTGTGACCAAGAATGTTAAATACTGTACTAAATGCCATTTTAAACATAAAATCTCTTAAACTTTTGTGCTTAAACTTCTTTTTCTGTTAAACTATTTCTTATTTTCAATACTGCCACTGTAACTGATATTACCACAGATCACAATTTGCACAGACACATCAACATGAAGACATTTACTTAAGAGAAAATAAGTCACTTGTCATTAGTTCACAGTGTGGGAAAGTGGTGTATACTCAGTCTTGAGAAGGGCTTTCAGTTAATCACCAAGTCCTTCACAGAAATTTCCTGATATCAGATGCAGTACAAGATTTAAAAGAATGGAAAACAATACATCACAAGTTGGAAGGAAAAATAAACTTTTTGATTCCTCATGGGTATCGTCTAAGTGACCTTCGTCTTCTGTTGTAGAAGTGCCTGAGCCCATGTTGTCGTGAAAAATTCATCATGTAATTTTGTTTGCGAGTGCTGTTAAAATCAGAAAGGATAGAGGCAGGGGAGGGAAAGGAGAAAGAGCGTGTAAGTCCCATCATTGAAAGCACAATGTAGGACCTTAGTCTAGGTCCTAAGTTACCCTGATACTTATTTGAAAATTTTCAGGGTTAATAGGTCATGCTGACATTACCACCCCAGGACAGAAGAACTAAAGGCTGACACCTGAATTCACTGCCTTTGGCCTTGAAGAAATCCCCTTCTTTTCATGAGTGAGGTCCGAACCAGAAAAAATGGTAAATTCTCTTGATTCATTGCAAAAGTAGACTGAAACTCTTTGGATCTTTAATTTTATTCTTGAACTCTTTCTGAAAACATTTACTTGGATGGAGTTCATTTGAGACAAAGTGTGTGCTGTACCCATTACCTTATTTAAATACACCTTTAACAAGTAGAAAGCATAATTTGATTCTTTCAGCAAACATTTTCATTTAAAGCTTAAAAAGCAGAAACAAACAAAGGGAAAACAAACTTGTTATCTGAATCAGCTTGACCTTCCTATTTTATGCAGTCTCAGGGGCAAAATAAGGAAGTAAGTGTTTTTCTCAGAAGGTCGGATTCCACTGCCTTCCTCAAACAATAAGCAGCTTGGGCCATATTCTATACACATGGCCTTATGAAGGAGACACCCCACTAAAAAAAGATCATAAAATACTAAGAAAGTGTAATTCAATGTATAGATGTAAATATGTGTGTATATATTCCCCCCATGTGTGTACATACACGTTCATGCATACATACTCTACGTGAAGCTGATAAAAATACTGAAAATGGATTTTAGGAGCCTGTAGGAATATGCACGATACTGGTAGAGACAGCTGTTAAAGTTCTGGTATGGAAAATGTAATTTAAAAAGGATCATTATCCATAAGGTCACTGACAAGAATCAGACTCCTTTCACACATGGACTGGAGTGACAACATGTCTCTATGTAGCACTGAAGTGTGGTTTTTAAGTGTGAGCCTCTTAGTATTTTCCAAATTCACTGAGTCTCTTGAATACTGTCTGGTCCTAAAGTCTTTTCCTCCTTAATTTTATGGGAACATAAAATGCGTATGGAGCAGGATAATGTCATGTGATGTGCTATCACCATGAAGGTCAGTCAATATGACATGAACTTGAGTCACGGTGAAGAGGTGGGAATGGATAATTTTGCACCGAGCAGTGTATTCTTCTGAGTTATTAGTGATCAACAGACCAGGCAAGGTGTAAAATGATACTGTTTTACCTAGGATATTATACTAACACTTGTAACATACAGAAACCTTTAAAATAGGATTTTCTAGATGTTTGATCATTCGAAAAGAAGATTTACAATAAAATCTCTCAAAGGAAAATGCATAAAGTGAACTTCATCAGATATGTTTAATCAAAAAGCAATAGTATCTGTGCTGAAAACTTGATAAAAAGAAGACATCACATTGATATATATTTTGGAAAATAAAGTGCTAATAACTTTTCACCCTGGATTTCTATACTATAAAAATGCTAACTAGAAACTATAGAATGGAAACAAAATATACTCTGAAGACACTGTAGAGAAAAAGAAAAAAATCAGGTTTCATCTTCAGGTAGCTTGACTATCCTCCTTGCTCCCCTGTATCAACCAAGTTGACCCGTTTCAATGTCATAGTTGAAGAAGGAAATGAATGTATCCATTATTCATTAGCTGCTATAAGTACTAGTTGCTGCCTATGTAAAGTCTAGTTACAAAAAACGGACAATGACCTAATGTATTGAACTAATCAAGTGTCAGGAGAAAGAATCCTCTCACCTCTTTGGTCACAGAAGATTGGGACTGGCACTAGCTGTCTTCCTGCCAGCATCCTAGGACATCTTGTGGCCCTTTCCCTGAATTTCCCTGAGCTATTACAGTGGCCCCCTAAGCTAGCCTCCACATTCTCTCCCCTTATGAAAGAAACACCACTGAAAAGATACTATGAAATACTAAGAAAGTATCACCGAATGTGTAATTGTATGTATGTGTGTGTGTGTATCTTCCCACACATACGTACAATTAATTTTGCACATCAGTTTCAGCAAACTTTCCCTCAAATGCTGGCTTTATCTTGTTAAAACAAACAAACAAAAAAAAAACCATTCATAATCCTTGTAAGTCAACTTCGCCAGCTATTTCAAGTCCTCCACATGTTTCACCTTACTCTGTTTTTCAAGTCCTTTCATCCGCTACACCTCACACAGTCATCTCTATTCAAACTCACCTTGAGCCCCTTCCATCTGCCTTATTGGACAATCCCCAACACAGCTTCCTCAAATTTCTACTTCTTTTTCAAGTATCACGTTTTCTTTCTTGCTCACCCGCTGCAGTAGGGATTTCCCCCCCTCCTGTGAACCCTCATACGGCTCATTTTCTGCTTTGCATGGAGATGATTTGTGTTTGCATCTTGGCTCCCCATGACTAAACTGCGGTGGCTGTCGTGGATGGGCCCCACTCCCTCCAGCCCCACATCATAGCACTGAGCCTCCTGCCTGACCCCTGGGGGGTCAAGGCATGTTTGTTGAACTTATGGTGACTTACTGATTGGATTCCTGTTGTAAATCATTACTCTTTAACTATAAGGAATAATTGCAAAGTTAAAGCAATGAAAATATTCTGTTGAAAACACATTTAAAGATATAAGGTACTCAAAGAGAATTTTAAATGGTTAAAATATCTTACATGGAAAAAAGATAAACTCAGAACACTCAAGATATTTAGTTACCTTAATGTGACCGAGATGGACATGAAAGTGCCCTCAATATCCGGGAACAAAGGAACATTTAATTTGAACAAAAGTTGATGTGCATGTTTAATGGCTGTAAAGCAACTTCTCCGTATAACTATTTACTTACTATGGACTGATTTAAATTCTTCATTTTTGTATGTGAGAAAATAAATATTAACAGGTTGCAGATCTTTTAATACCTTGATAATCGATCAGTCCAGCTTGGAAGCTGACTTCTACTTTAGGAGGCATTTTGATTCATTGGATACCCTTTAATCTTGAATACATTTTCGTATCAGTAGCATATCTTTGGATCTCTGCGAATGTTGATATGCACTCAGCATTTGCTATAGATGTCTAGTGTTTTGTAGTCACATTAGAAATGGCCACATTTTCAAATCACACTTGAAACTAACTAGTAATTTTGTTATGTAAAGCATAAATATCTCTGGAGACAGTTAAGTTGGAACCTAACAAAGCAGACTTTTCCAGTTCATAAGCTTTTGAAAATCAAGCACCATGGGAAGCTATACCAAAGTGCTGCCTGCTTCGAGGACCATTTAATAAACTGACATGGTTATTAAACTTGTTGTGGCTTCTAAAATGTCTAAGTTATAGGATTGGGCATTAGGGGAATGTTAAACAAGTTTAAAGATCTCATGCTTATTATCTTCTTTTGTGAAGCAGATCTGAGAGCCTAATTTTGGTTTTGATACATGTAGATGTATAGTTATAGATAAACTTATAACCAAAATAATTAAGGTGTGGTGGAATTTTAAGGATTTATTTCTTCACTGTGATTATAGGGGAAAGTATTTTTATTATAATTCCAGTGAAAGCAGGTAATATTTATCCCAAGGTATATCAACTACAGTACTTATCAATTTGCTTTGATTCTGAATAGAACTAGGTCCATTTATAAACTCCCATTATGAGTTAAGTCACTGAAGGAAGGGAGAACGATGACTTCTTGGAAATGCTAACTTAAATTTCCATTATCACTGAGGGAATTTGGGGACTTTAGACAGCATATGGAATAATAAAATGCTTCCCTGTTTCTGCACAGGAAATAGGGATATTGCAAGTTTTTTCAAGAACTAGTGACTGTTCTCTCGAACTGCTCTTCTTCACTGGAGCCACTATCTTAGGTTATTATTATGAAAACATTTGACTGATTTTTAATTGATTGTAAAGGAAATGGGGAAGATAGAGACTTGGCAGAAGTAATTTGAACTCACAGAAATTTAGGCATTTTTACTGTTCGGTAATTTATTTTTCATCAAAACAAAATGATACAATAAATAATATTTTATACCAATGCAAAAATAAGAATCCAGTGACCGCCATTATCTTTCAGAGGAATACTGATGAGAGTAGAATGGGAAGCTGCCACTGAAACTAATCAATGAAACTGCGCTGCATATAAAAAAGAAAGTACATTTTACTTTCAAGGCCATGTGTTTTCAGGAGGGCTACATGTAGGTAAGTGTGGGCTCATATATCTCACAAATGTAGAAGGTTTCATTTTTCTTTTCCCTGCTGACTGGGGATAGGAATAATATCTGATATTGTGTACCTTGGGGAATTGTAAGGATTAAACGAAAGCTTCTAGTAGAATATGCAGATGTTTAATAAATGGTAAACATTTTACCTTCTTTCCTAAGTTTTAAAGTATCTCTATTAGAGAGCAAATGTAAATATATACTTAAAAAGGCCAATCTTACCTAAGGATATCATCTAGAACTCACAAATAT
The DNA here is from genome assembly GCF_003031525.2 of Neophocaena asiaeorientalis asiaeorientalis. NCBI lineage: Eukaryota > Metazoa > Chordata > Mammalia > Artiodactyla > Phocoenidae > Neophocaena > Neophocaena asiaeorientalis. The sequence goes on along the minus strand of NW_020172463.1, from coordinate 357,803 downwards.
TATGAATAAACCCATTCCCTTTTGCCTGTTCGTTTATTAACTTAGAATAGAATTAAGAAGTCTAGGCATCCTCACTCATGTCCAGCACAAGAGATCTTTTGAAAGACACTGCATTTAATCAGAGCCCCTAGCTCTTTTCCACACATTTCTATTTTCACTTTCCCCTCATAACACACTTATAAACTGTTAACATTTCAAGAGCACCTAACAAAATCCCAGGCACAGAGTCAAACATTCAAATGAAGGAATGCTGATTGGCACTCTGATCTATGCTCTTGTGCCCCGTATTGTATACATCAGAAAATTACCACAATTTGGCCGAACTCCGAGTTTACATGATATAGGTTTCAAGTGTTCCAGTATATTTCAGTATCACATATAACTTTGTTTTCACAGGTTTTTTTTCAGTTGCAAAGGTCTTCTACAAAACTTCTCAGTTAACGTAGGTAACACTGATGAAACTATTAGTAAACAGTTCCCCAGAATTAGTAAGAAGACTTACCTTACTCTAGTGGAAAACCAATGACAGCAAATAATGAAATATAACACAAGTTAAAAAATGCCTTTCAACACATGCAGCACTGTGATTAGTCATAAAAGTCTGATCAGGTTTAGATGCGATATAGGATTTTTCATCTCTTTTGAAAATAAAAATTAAAGAAGTTATTTCTTATTCTTCTATACCTAATATATACATATATTTAACTTTTCTATGTAATGCAACATGCAATATTTGCTCATAACCGTATGTCAAGGTACATGTAGTTATAGTACTACATTTGGCATAAATGTTGCATATAAAGTATAAATATGAAAGTAATAGTTTAATAACTACCATTAATTTTATTATTTGATTTTTCAATTATTTAGAACATACTTATTCCTGAATATATTAAGGAATGGGCTCTTAAAAATACGTAAGTCCTCTATATCAAACAACACAATCAAATTTAATAAAGGATAAATATGCTTTGCAACAAATGTAATATGCTGTTCTCCATAAATCATTTGTGCCAAAAATGTGACAGTATCTTGATAATGAATACATGAGGGAATGGCCATGATGGAACTCATATTATAAAATCTGATAAATGCCTTTAAGACCATAGTTAGCAGCATATTCATTTCCAATTCTCAGCAAATGTGGTAATAATTCACTTTTTAGTAAATCAATTCACAAAGGCTGACTCTTTACTGAGCAATTTGCTTTCAAGGTACACATGCAAAAATTGGCCCGCTTCATTGTACACATGACAGGTTGTGACTTAGACACGTACACAGGAAATGTGATGTGTGAATGAAATGCATAGTTGGGTGAGGGAGATTCTTAGGGTAGAAGGATGAGTGCCCAGCAATAAGACAAAGGATTCCCTTTTATCCTAAGAAGAACCCCACCAGCATGGATCTTGTGAGGGATCTGCCCAAATGTATTCAAAAACATTTACTGAAAAACAAATATTCTACACTAGCCAATGAATTCAGAGAAATTAGGTTTCTGATGCTTGATTGTCAATGACTGTTAAGCTGCATCACTCAGACTTTACGGATGAGGACTTTTTGTAAGCTAGTGAGGCTGGAAAAAAGTGATCTGTCAATTCAGTTCATCTGTTCTGTGGCAGATTAGCAAGGGCTTATCATCATGAAGTGCTTTTCATGTGCAGGTTTTATTGAAAAACATCATCAGAGTGGGGAGATTACACTCTCAAACAAGCATAAGGCATAAATGACTTCGCTCGTTAAATGCTAAAACTGTGGTTTTTATCTTTATGGTGTGGGGCTTATTCTGTATATCCATATTTATGAAACTCAAATCCTTCTGGATGGAGTATTTTAGAATTAAACCATTAAATTAAAAATATATTCTCTATCTTGCTCATTTAGGATGCACTCCTAAACTCTGAAATATTTTCAAAAGTGCTACATTTTTTTCTTATCAAACTCATGTATCTTCTTGGTTCATATGGGCAGTACTGAGGTTAGACTCAAGATACCATGCGTGACCACAGTTTTTCTTTCTAGGAGTTTTTAGCATGTTTCCTTAGTGCACATGCACAAAAGCTGAACTATGGTAATAAAGCTAGATTAGGGCCAATCTTTACTCAGAAAAGAAAATGTGTTCTAAAAATGTATACCCCCAACCATTGGTTGCAAAAAACATATTAGTTGCCCTATCTGTGGCCTTCAATTAGGCAAGGCTTGTATCTCTTGAGATATGCACCTCAGCCTCCTGTTCCCTCCACACTTAAGGAGTTAACATTATTAGTTCCTATAACTAAGTGTTATTATACAAAAGTATAGTTAATTAGGAGGATATTTTGAATTTAATAGGGTTTTATGGGAGTATTCCACCTCTCCATTTCTAAATATACATCTACTGCAGCAAAGTTATAATTAGTAATATTTGTGAATTGTGACATGAACCTTGGCTGGCTTCTTTGTGCTTTACTTGGTTGCAAGACACTTGGAAAAATTATTATATTTTATTTTTCTGAATTATCTGGAACTTCATTTTTAAGCTCATCAAATGAATAAATTAAAGTAACTGTTTTGTAGAGCTACTAAGGGAATATTAACTAGCAAATGCCTTAAAACTTTTTGCGACTCTTCTGAAAATAAGCAGTTTGAAAGAATACAGTGGCATAGAAATACTAAATCCTAAGACAAGAGCAAAACATCAAAAACATAGTTCTGAAAATATAATTTCTTTGTACCGTATTTTTTAAACAACTCATTGATTGAACTCAGCTTTATGAAGTATTTCTTCTTTCCAAAAAAGAAGGAAAACAAAGTGACTCCTTTAGTTTTAACAAATTTTAACATATTATATATATACACACACATATTTATATAAATATATAAAATTTTACGGTTATACATGTAAAGTTATAATTTAAAATTATTCACCAAAAGAAGACTGAATAAAACTCAAGTCATGCAATACTCTGCATGTGTGGCAATGCTCTTTTCTCATTTGAAATGTTTTAGTGCCCTGAGACTTTGAAACAATCATTGCAGAATAAGAGCAGACAGGTGCCTAAATTCTTCGAAGTCTTAAAATTCTGGAGATGGAATAAAAGTGAAGTCTTTATAAATACAGATTATTGCTCCAGAAAAATACCAGAAATGCTAGGTTTCTGGTATCTTATATAATCTGACCTTGATTCTTGTAATAATATCATGATTCTGGTTACTGCTTATAAAAATTAATACCAACAGCAGGTATGCCAGAAGGTTCCCTGGGGAGCTGGGTGGTGAGAACCTCTGAGGCAGCAGGTCAACTCTGTTCTGCTCCCAAATTGTAAAGGGGTTATTTTACACCAGGGAGTATATTTGTACTTCTGACCCCACCTACTCTTTAATCTTAGTACACGGGAGGGAACTGTGGTGATAATATGCCTTTGAAATCCAAAATGGATAACTGCAATTGCTTGGTTGGATGGGGGGATAAGAAATATCCTTTCAAACACATGACATGTTAACAACTGTCGTATCTACCCAAGGTCAGTATTAGCATCCTGCCTTCTATTGAGGACTGTCAAGCTTTGAACCTTCCATAAAAGTTGGTAATGCTTTGTCAGGCACAGGAAGCCCCATTAATGTAAACTGTCTTGGCAAGAGACTTGAAAGATAAAAACTGGTTATTGACTCTAAATTTGATTCTCAACCAGTTTATTAGAATGAACTGAGGTGCTTTTAAAAAAGACCGATGCTCAGGTCTCACTGAAGATCAATTTAAAGCAACTAACCCGTAGGTATGGGCATGGACATTGGGACACTCATTGATGCTTCCAAAAGCTCCTAAGTGATCCTGATGTTCAATCAGATTGAGAAGCGCTGCTCTGAAAGGAAAGTAGCCAGAGCATAATGGCTAGAGGGTTGGGTTTTGGTCTGTCTGGATCTCTCTCTCTCTGAACTCACCATACATCATTCGTTTTAGAGCCCAGGTTAGTCTATTCTCCTGGAATAATGCAGTCTGAGGAAATCAAAATCTAAGTAAAACATCAGCCTCATAATATAGGTTCAAGTGAGTCTGGACTGTTACTTTAAACTTCAACTTTATCTTATGGAGGCAGAGCCCAGCAAGTTGTCCAAAGCAGCAGAGCGCACAGTGGGAGCTTGTGTAGGAACCGGGTTGCTCTTGGATTTGGGGATTGACATGGATGCCATGCAAGCAGGTGCCTCAGTGAAAACTAAGACGAGGGCTAACTCAAGATTCAGCTCATGGCTATGATTGAAAGAAAACAAATCTGGTAGGTTTCCTACCAATTAATCACTTAAATTTGCTTTCAAAATGACTGAAATCAGCCAAGGGACTGATTCCGTTTTCGATCTGGTAAACAGAATGAACATTTGAACCTATCTACCGAGAAGATTCGCCTCTCCTTGCCAACCACTTGGAGCCATCAGTCCGAACCCGTCGAGACATAAGCATTCCAGTTCTACAGGAACTAGATTGTTAGAGAAAAAGCAAGTCATCTCACTGTGGAACAGTCAACCCAGTTAGGTGAGAGCGCTGACAACTTTATTCTATGGGAGAAACCATGGGGAACGCCCTTGACTTCTTAGGCGCTGGGATTGGTCACGAGGCATCTGAAACCACAAATTCTTTCTTCTAGTTTTGACCATGTCATTAAATGGAAGAATGCCCCAGGCATCTGTTGCTAGGACAGGTGTTTGGTGTTTGTAATTGGGCACATGTCCTAGTGATACATAGACCAGTACAGATCCTTTTTCTTTTCAGGGTGTCATTCCATTTTATAAGGCAACTCAGATCTGGTAGTAGGCATTGTTTCCCATTTACCTGGAGACTTCTGTTCGATCCAATTTAAGTAATATTGTCAAACCCTTAAATAAACCTTTGCTTATTGAAGTTTTCTAAGTTATATTAAATTATATTTGGGGCTTTGTTATTTCACTGTTGACTAGAGCTGTAGTTTGCAATTGTGGAAGAGTATAAGCCAAAGTGGTTCCATGGGGGTTTCTCATCAGGGACAGTTCTTACTGAATTAAGGAGCATGCCATATCAAAGAAATTTCAAACCTTTCTGAAATGGACACGAGATGCTATGTATCAGATACTCACAGGACGACCTCCACATGGTCCAAAGCCCATTGATCATGACCTGTTCCATTGTGGCGTGGCTGCCACCAGCGCAATAAAACTCCTTTCATCCGTGCCTCCCTGGGTCACAGATAGAAGGACAGAGAGATTAAACACTAGAACACAGAGAACCTTCTGGTAGGTGACTTCCAGACTTCAACTACAATAGTCTAATCTTAATCAACATAACTTTGGGTATGGAATTTAGATTTGCTCAGGTCATAGTGGCAGCATCAAGTTTTATTGGCTACTCAAGGATTTGCAATCCTTCTACATCTCTCTCCCTTCTTCCCCTTGCTCCACTAGTACCTGGAAGAGTCACATCTTTAGTCAACAAATGTGACGTGCCTTCTATGTGATGGGCACCGTACTAGACGCTGGGGTACCATGCCAGGCAAAACTGACTAAGCTGCCTATCCTCAGCAAATTTTTAAACCGGTGTACCCAGCAGAAGATTAAAAATGTTGTTTCCTAAACGACTAGAAACAGTGGTTACTGGGAGGGAAATATGCACAACGCACCCTTGAATTTAACTGCTTTTCTCTCTTCCCTCTCGACCTTATCCTGGCTCCCAGTTGTGCCTGTTGTCGTAACAGAAAACGGTAACACAACTCTGGAGGTCTGGATTAGTCTTGGTTCTGCCACCACCTACTTTTGCGGCGTTGGTTCAGTAACTTCACCAAACACTGTTTATTGTTAGGATCATGTGTGACACCATGCTTTTGCTCTCTGACCGCTTACAGGGGGACGTTGTAGGACACCCTCTGAGCCTGTGTGAAGTCCTTCGGCTGGTGCTGCGCGATGACGTGCCAGGTGATCCCGTTGTTGACGCTGTACTGCAGCAGCACGGCCTTGTCCACGGAGTGGGGGCCACTCAGGTCGCTGTTGCAGCTGTCTGTCTGCGACGTACTCCCAATTTGCAAAACAAACATGATTTTGCTGAACAAACACAGGGGAAACCATGTGTAAACAAAAGTCAGGAAGTATTCAAGGAGTTATACGTTCTACTTTTTTTATCTTTCTCGTTCCTAAAGTCCATAATTTTCACGTTCATAATATAGTAAAAATAGAAGCATCCAGTCTTATGACTAAGTCACATAAATAACAAAATTTATTGAACTTATCTTTTACATCATACATATGAAAAATAAGCCCAGAAGGCTGGTGCTCTACACAGTGAAAATCTTGACTTTCAAAGATCTTTTTTCTTCTTATGATATTAGAAACCTTGTTAGAGTATTTCTCCTGAAACACCTTCTGTTCTCTGCAAAGTGATATGGGCCAAATAGGCAGCTGAGGACATGGAGAGGACAAGAAATAAAACCACAGTATTTATGCTACATGCTTTTTACAAATAGCTTCAAGCTGGACAGAATCTGGACACGGATAAATCATCACGTTTATTTTAGGAAAGGATGTCTGGAGATCAGAGCAGAGGGAAAACTGAGTTAGACACACAGGCTCTGGACAATATCTGCTATCGTGTTTGACGTGTCCTTTTGTTTTTCACAGGCATCCTTGCCCTTAAAAGATACAGCTTTTAAACATAGGAAATCTATCCTCGTAAGATTCCTAGTGATTAACAGGTAGTCAAATAAAGAGCCTGACTTAAACTGGTAAATGCATTATTTCAATGCATTAATCAATTTAAAGCAGTTACTTGCATGACATGGTGTGCAGTCATTAACTAAGTGGCTAGTTGTAGCTATATATGGGGTCAAGGAAGACATCAGGTTGATCTAGATGATGTACATCTTTTTTGGTAGGAAAAAAATTGGGGATGGGCGGACACAACAACTTCTGGTATCTATGGTTAGTTATATGGTTACTCTACAGGAATTAATTTTTTAATATTTTTATTGTTTATCATATCGAAGGCCCCCCAACCTGCCTTTCTGCCTCTGAAAATACGTTACTAATATTAAGCTTCAAGCAAACATCTACATTCCCACTAACCCAACATTTAATTCTCAAAAATACTCACGCACTTTTCAGCATTCAGTGAGTAGTCTAGTACTTTGCAACCTTTATAAAGCCTTGGAATCTCTTCTTGAATTACACAGACAATAAGCTATTTTTGCTCTGGCTAAGGTGGTAGAGCTGGGAAGGGCAGGTGGGGAAGGAACCCTCTTGGGTCTCTTTTTCTCTGTCCTCTCTATTCTGCATTACCGTGCAGCTCATAAAGCATGTGAACTTTTAAAGTTCCCAGCCATCCAGCCATCGGTCCTCCACTTCCTTTTATAGCTACATATGCTAAATACAGGAATATGTATGTTTGCATTACTACGAATCTTCTTCACATTCACATTTATATTTACATGCTTGCATATGTTCCATATTAAATTATCTATATAGATTATTCATAACCAATTATTTATTCTTGTCAACTTTATTGAGATACAACTGGCCTCTAACATTGTATAAGTTCACGGTGTTCAACATGTTGATGTGATACACTTATCCATTTCTTATATTTGGCCATTTCTCCAGGCTTATGCCTATGTTACCAACACTCAGCCAGTGTGTGTGAAGAGATACAAGGTAATTCTACACTAAATTTAAGCAAAGCATAATTCTGAGTTGTGAAAACATATAATGCTTTTTCATACCAAATTCAGATGATATTTAGGTTTCCACTGCTTAGTGACACCTGTGCCATGAAGTTCATGATCATGGCTAACAGCAGACAATGAGGCGCTTGTGACTGATTCTATGTCTGGACTACAACCTGGGAGTTGTATTACCTTGCTCGAGTGAGATCCAGAGGTTTGGTGGCAGCTTGCCTTATTTGACAGCCGTTAAAATAGAGTGAGTCTCCATGGGCATAGGGTGCCAGCTGCCCACAGCCACTTCCTATCACTCCACCTTGAATAGTCTCCCAGTTTGCCTCAGTGACTCTTGCGGACTCAAAATTATCTTTAATGTAACTGGGAAGATCATGACTGAAAACAGAGCAATCATCTCCTAAAGGGAAAGGAAGAGTTGCAAAAATTAGCTGGAACAAGCAGAATCATCAAAGATTAAGAACAAGCATTCAATTTCAGATTTATTGTAAGAATGACAAAATACCAAGCAGATACAGACTCCCAGAAGTACATGTTTCTCTTTTATTTCAGTTGACTTGTGTTGCTGAAAAATACCATTATCTTTGAGTCAATGTTTACTAAGATATGTAGGGGCTAATGTGCTTATTTCTTGTATAAGCCCATTGTTAAAAAACTACAGCATCTGGCTGGGCCTGTATGTTTACCAATGACATATCTCCAGAGGGTGATCTCACCCCGGCATTAGAGACAACCTAATTTCTGGTCCCCTAGTGTGATTTTGTAGCAGAAAATAAGTCATGTTCTTGTTCTCCTTCTAGCTCTTATATATGATGATTCCTGACAGCAGAGTCTATATTTTGTTCATTGTTGGATCCCAGCACCTAGCACAATATTGAGCACATATAAAATATTCCATCATGAAGCTGGGATAAATACATGAATAAAAAACTGGAAGTGTCTCTCAGAGACCACAGATCTGAAATATGGGCATTTAAGGAAGGTGCTACTTTAGCTAATGTGTACGTCTTCGCATTTCTCCTTCATTGCAACAGCACAACTTTTCTCAACGTGTACAATAGTTCAAAATCAAAAGGTCATAGCTCTGTTGGATCAGAGAAGAGGGCACATTCCAGACACCTAGGACTCCTTGTGAGACACTTGATTTGTTCCTTTGCCTAAAGTTCAAACTCTCCAGCTAATATACAAACAGACCCAGGTGGTCTCAGCGGTAATGAGACCAGGGGAAAAAGTTGGCAGCTAAGTAATTTCTAACCTCAGAGATGTGCAGCGGTCTACATTTACCATACTCATTTCACTTGGAGGCAAGGAAGTAGCATCCACCAAGAAATCTAAATGGATTCTACTCAATTCAAATCTATGGGTTCTTCCATTGTACCCTTGGGGAAGCTATATAATTTGGTCCTCTTTGGATAACTCTCTCAGCTCTGAGAGACAGCAAGGCTGACTGGAAAGGACAACTTGAGTTCTGGTCTTCTTACTGACATGTACTTGCTATGTGACCTTAGGCAAGTCACTTAACCTCCCTGAGCCTCAGATTCTTTACCTGTAAAGTGGGAATGATGATATTAACCATAGCTAATTTATGGGGAATATCATAAATACTAAATGACTCTGCTGAATGTATTGGTGGATACTGTGTAAATGGTAAAGGATGAGGCAGTGTAAGGATTCACTCAGAAAAGATTTACTGTGCATTGCTATTAGGCTCCAAGGGTATAATGGTAATTGGATAGAGTGAACTTTGTAACATAGAGGCTGAAACCTATGAGAAACATTGCATCAAAAGAAAGCAGGGCTGCAGGCCTTCAAACAGGCTGACACAGCAATCTCCTGTTAGGAGTTGACTGAATACTCTGCCCCAAATACACAGTTAGCCTCTGGAAATTCAAGCAGTGAAAGTATGTTTTTCTGAGTCATGAAGGTTTTTTCGTATGTGACAGAGTGACCTGGGAAACAGAACATCTTGAATTGTCGGCTCCATCTTGGGAGGACAGTGGCTGCTCCTTTCCCGGTCCAGGGAGAAGGAATATTGGTCCAGTATCTAGGGACAGGCAGCCAGGCCAGGCAGAAGAGAGGTCCAGAGTGGAAGTCAAGTGTGAAAGGTAGGGGTTGGAGCAGGGAGTTATACAGAAGTTGGAGAACGTGAGGTACTATAGAATATCCTGGGAGGATAAAATCTGCATTTTTAAAAATTCAAGGAACATAGCATAAAATTAACCTTGGTAATTCATTCCAGAGGTAAATATCTATGTGATCAAAGAGTGTATCATCTATCTCAAATCCCTCAGGCCAGAGTTTCTATCCATTTCCTAGCAGCCTTTGCACACATGTTGAGATGAGAACTCCACGGTCTCCTGTGTCAAGAACGACAAAATGGGATTCTGACCTTGGAAACTTTCATCGCAGATGCAGATGGCGCCGGTGGTGCAGTACCCGTGCCCACTGCAGAGCTTGGGGCAAGCCTCTCCAATGTACACGTGGTCAATTGCCCAGCTCTGCTTCTCCGTTTCTTCGCCCTTCTGGATCCAGCGAAACTGGGTTGCACTGAAAGTCCCACAGAGAGCAGAAGGGATTCAGGAGGCTGTTATTTTCCATGGCTACGTCCAGCATCCAGCCTCTGGGAATGGGGGCTATTTCTAAGAAAAGGGCTTCCCAAACTTCTCCCCGAAGCATCCAATTGGTGGAGGTGAGTGAATGTGTACCCCTCACATTCTAGGAGTATGTACCCCAAAAGCCCTGAAAATTTTACGTGAATTTCCTATTCTGTTCCGTAATAAACCTATTTTTCCTGTAGTGGTGTATCATTTTCAAATCTTTGAGGAAAATAAATGCTGCTCTAGGAAGACTGTGCTCCATTATATTTACCCTGCAGCTTTGCGTAACCCAACCAGCCTGGCATAACCCAGAGGGCACTGATTCTGGGAGGAGCAGCACAGCCTTTGGGGGCACAGAACACCGGGGCAGATATGGTGCCAAGTCCAAGTCTCTGGGCATTTGTGACTCTGGGCCTGTGATTGAGTTTGGTGTGTGCTGTGGTATTTAATCAAAAGAAAATCTGACATGTATGAATCATTTACAAACAAGATCCTATTTCTTCTTGGGACATGCAATTGCCATTTAGGGGCGTGGGTTGGTGAGAGGAGGGGGAGATGAGGGGTAAGGGTACTAGGGCTGCAACTAAAAGTCTAGCCTCATTTTATCAGTTGCTCTCGCCTCATTGTATGTGCTCTGCCGAGACAGGCAGGTGATTCCACCAAGTTGACCTTAGTATGCAACCTACCTGGAGGAGACATGGTCAGGCAGCTGAATGGTGATTCTCTTCCAGCTGGAGCTGTTGACAGCATTGTAGATGGTGGCTTCATGGAACTGGAAGGGGGAGCAGCCAATGCTGTTTGAAGAGGAAGGAAGGCATTGGGTCTGAACGAGCTGCCAGGAGTCGGACCTGCAGAAACCAAAAAGGCTGCATTAGACAGCTCTTCAGAGAAATACATGACATGTCTTATGTCAAGGGAATGCTTTAGGGCTGGGTTAAATTAAGACATTTTAATGTAACTTTCCTATTTCCTATATATATTTATAATTACAGATAATAAAAAGAAAAATTGAAAACTATCTCGTATGAGATAGATCCTAACTCTTTCCAGGCACATTAATATACTCACAGATGACAGAATAAAATGATGGCAGGAACAGAGTGGCATTCTAGCGACTTCCTCCCACTGATATTGTTACAAGAACTACACCTGGAGTCGACTGACAAAGTTCTCTATCTACCCAAACTTTCTCACTATAATTCATTTTTCAAAGTGGTGGTGAGAGGCAGGCCTGCCAGCACCAACAAGGCAACCTTCCTCTGTCAGACTGATGCTCGGTACTGCTACTATGCTTTAGGAGGTGTGACTGTAGCTAAAGCATGTTCAGACCTTTCATTGATCCATATTTTTATTAGGGTTGGCTGAGAACAAGCAACGTGAATAAAAGAGGGTTCTACTTTGAGGACAAACTTAGTGTCTCACTTAACTTACAATGTAAAGTTTGTTGGCTGCCGTGTAATATAACATTGATTTTTCTTGGTTTGCAGGAAAAATTTGAAAATAAGATACGTGTGTGAATTTTATACAAATGAAATTTTTACATGTATACACAGGAACTGCCACTTTTAATACATAAGAATGCTCCCCTGTAAGCAGCTGCCTTAAAAACAGACAAACATTTGAATTGTGTATTCTTGTTTGGAGGAAATGTAAAACATTGTTTCACAAACCTTGCATCCTTAGTGTACTCCAACATTACGGAATGAAGGTCACCACAAGAAGTAGCTTCACAACCCACCACAATCTAAAACAAGCAAACAATTGATATGTGTCAGGCTAGATTAAATAATACCTCTCATTAATTAGAAATCCCATCTCTGTTCATTATGACTCTGAAAAGTAATCAAGAAGTATTCAGAGAAGCTTTTAAAGAGCAGCCTGCCAGGACACTAAGAATACATTCTTTGGACCTTTGTTAAAGTCATGCCATTTTGCAAGGAGACGAGAATTAAGTTTAAAAAAATACTATTTCTATTTACTTAATTAGTATAACATATTAATCATAAATTTGGGGAAGATAAATTGGTCAAAAGGAAAGCAGTATTTGGAGAATTAAAGGAAGGAAACAAAGTATCATTGGTTCAAAACATTTTCATTGATATCCTATCTTCATTGATGCTACCATTAAATTTTTATTTGAAATGAAAAATAGCAATTTTTAATTACTTAATATTTATTCCTAGTCTTTTTCCATTTCCATGTGAATAAAAGCATTCCATATTATGTGCAATTAAATGCTTGAATCATCAATAATGCATAAATGTTAGAAAAATTTGGTGATTCAAATTTGAGTTCTAATCATCTACTCAATCAATAAGTCCTATTTCAGCGCTGATAGTAGGGAAGGTTAATGCTAATAACTTTAGACTATACGCTTATTCATAAAACAACCCTGGTTTCAGAGATAGAATACAAAGTATATTCCAATAGTGGAAATGGAAACCAGAACACATACAATTAAAATGCTGTGGTGCTTCACAGGAAGGAGAGATTGAATCTTATTAAGTAGGTTACAAAATAGTTCATCAGAAGTGGGAGATCTAAATTATTCCAACTACAAAAAGAAAAGATAATTGTGTGACGTGATAGAGGTGCTAATTATCACTATTGTGGCAATCATATTCCAATATATAAATGTATCAAATCAACATGTTGTATACCCTAAATTTACACAATGCTATATGTCAAATATATTTCAATTAAAAAAATAGAAAAGAATTCATCAGGTAGAGTGTATGTGAACTGTCCCTGAAGAATGGGAAGAGTCTGAGAGGCAGAGACGGGAGAAAGACATTTGGGTGGGAAAGCACTGTGGCATGTCTGGAGTGCAGCGTGTGGTGTGTTTTGGTCTAAGTGTAGAGTATGTGGAATATTGGTGGAGGAGGTTGGAAAGATTGGTTGAGTTTGACAGACCATGAGTTGTAGTCAAAGGTGTTTGATCTTAATTTGGTAGGCAGTGGGGAGTCATTAAGGGTTAATGAGCAGTGGAATGATGGGGTCAAAGCTGTGCTTTGTAAGAATCAATCTAACTGTGCTGTTGAAGACTGGTGGGAGTGGAGAGAGATTAGAAAGGAAAGGACTACTCAATGGCCTACTCATTTAATTAGGGCCAGAATAAAGGTGGTAATAGTGCAAACAGAGGAGATGGGATGGGTGCCAGGAACACTGGGAATTAGAATTAAAAGGATGTAGTAACTGATTGGATGTGAAAAGTGAAAAGTCGAAGACTAAATTAAAATTTAGAGCCAGTGAATAGGTGACAGGCAGTACCATCAAGAGAAATACGAAAATCAGAAAGAGAAGTGGGCATGGGGCAGGAAGATATGAAGTTCACTGTTAGACATGTTGAGTTGAGGTGCCATTAAGACAAAGGTGTAGAAATGTACACAGGCTATTAAAAGTACTGAATTGACTGTTGATGGGCCAGTCAAGGTTGGATATGCAGATTTGGGAGTTGCTCTTAAAGATGTGATATTTGAAGCCAGAGGATGAGTGAAGTTTCCAAAGGTGAGAATGTCTGTGAAGAGAGAAGAAAGCCAGGGAGAAGTACGAAGAAATGCTGATATTTACCAGGTTGAGGGAAGAAGAGGAACCAAAAAGGAGACAGATGTGGATATCAAGAAGGTAAGAGGAGAAGCAGCAGAGAACCCAGAAGCCAATAGCAAAGAGAATTTCACGAGCTGGAGAAGACAAGGAAAAGAGTGCCAAATAGTACAAAGAAAAGGAAAAATGAGGAATGGGTGAAAGCTGAAAGCTGTTATGGATATGGTGTTTAGAAAGTTTAGGGTGACTTTATTTTTTAATTTTTTAAACTTTTTATTTTATATTGGAGTGTAGCCGATTAACAATGTTGTTTCAGGCACACAGCAAAGCAACTCAGCCACACATATACCCGTAACCATTCTATGGTGACTGTAAAAATGCAGATTTAGTGACCCTTTAATCATTAAATTTCTGGGGACAAGCTTTTTTTTTTTTAAGGAACAAATTGACTTGGCTAGAGAAAATTTCAGTCTCTTCAGTTCTGGGTTGATAGAGGCAGCAAAAGAGGAGGTTCTAACCAACTTAATCAAAAAATGCTCTGATGTGAGCCTGGTAGAGGGAAAGCCTTAAGGGACGTGGCTCGGAATTAGGGGTGGTGTAACACTGGACATGCCCTTGAGCATCCTTCATATCACTAAGTTAAAGAAAGTCCTGAGGGAGTGGTAGCATTTGGGGGGCTTGCCTCACCCTACAGTCTCTGAAGGAGAGTTTAATACAGAGCTGAGGAAACCAGAAAATTTGTTTGTTTGTTTTTTCATCATATCTCTAGGAATTTTTCATCTTGCAAAACTGAAACCCTACACATAATAAGTCTTCATTTTCCCCTTCTCCCAGCTGTGAATACACTTTTATTATACTGATAAGGATTCTTACTATTAATTGTGATTATAGCACATCTTTTTAAATAAGGGTATTAGAACTGATCTGTCTCTTTAAAATGATCTAGTAATAAACTGCATTTCTGTAATGCCCCTTTTTAGTGTGCTCTTCAGTGAGAAAGACATTAATTGATATTGCTTTATCTTTCTCTCTAATTGTCTATTAATTACCTCCTATGCCTTCCCTTCCATTCTTCTATATGAATAAAATATGCAATTATAAGAACTGAGAGTCCTTTTCAAATATTTGAGGATTTGGGAAGTTCCAATTGGGCTAATGTACAGGTTCGTTTCTGGAAGTCAGAGACAAAAGAAAAATGGAAAGACATAATGAAAAAGGATAGATAAAGAAGCAAAGTGGGGCTTCCCTGGTGGCGCAGGGGTTGAGAGTCTGCCTGCCGATGCAGGGGACACGGGTTCGTGCCCCGGTCCGGGAAGATCCCACATGCCGTGGAGTGGCTGGGCCCGTGAGCCATGGCCGCTGAGCCTGCGCGTCCGGAGCCTGTGCTCCGCAACGGGAGAGGCCACAACAGTGAGAGGCCCGCGTACCGCAAAAAAAAAAAAAAAAAAAAAAAGAAGCAAAGTGGCTTGATGTATGAAATAGGCATAAAGAGAAAGTGTTAGAGAAATGGAGGAGAGAGACAGACAGAAAGGGACAGAGACAAAGAACCTAATAGGCAGATGTGCCTGTTTGAGCTTTTTATTTCCAAGTTTGGAAACGTGAACTCAAGATTACAATCTGAGATACAATACAGTTACATTTCTTGCTATGTCCCAATATACTTAGATTTTAACCTGTGTTCAAATAATCCTACAAGATAAAGGTCTTTGTGAAAGATAACTTCTCTTGTTGATAAAGTCTCTTTTAATGAATGAGATCAATCATTTCCTTGGAGTTGTTCAAATAAGTATTCTCTCTATACCCCCTCCCCGCAATGTAATGCAGACTCTGGAAGAGCCGCTTCCCCTTACTTTAAACTGCATCATGTATCCTGGCTGTATAATGAGTTCTCTGGAGGAGAGTGCATTGTGAGTCTTGTCCTTCTTTTTATTTGGCCAGTAGAGGTGGAAGGATGGATTGCCACAGAATCCTGCTGTCCTCACTGCATTAGGGTAAAAACTCCAGTTTTCTTCATGGGAAGTGCCTTCTGTTAAGGTAAATTGGAAGCAATATGGCATGTTATTCTCTTGAATTAATTGGTTTAGTGTTGAACTACTTGAATGTCTATGCTCTAGCTCTTTGCTTACTCTTTAAGATTGACTTTTATTTTATTTAATTGGTATAATATACAAATCCAAGATGAGAAATCACATCTAGAAAAGATTATTAAATGCTAGAACAATGATTACTCAACTTTTAAAATGTAATTGCTAGACCGGTAACTTTCCCCACTGCAAAATTTTTCCTGGTATACTTTCAAACCAATACAATGTGTATCTCTGCACAGAAATTCCTAAAGAAACAGAAATTATTTTGGGCTACTGAAATTTCAAATTATACTTAGAGTGAGACATTTTGTCTTTAATGAGATTTATTAAAGTCTTAGTTGACATTTCAACATAAATTCTTAGTTGACATTTCAACAAGCAGCCAACCTTGAAGATGTATAAACTATTGTGCAAAATAATAGCTAACATTCGTTGATCAGTAAATATGTGCTAGGAACTCATCTAAAGGCTTTTCATATAGTAACTCATGTAAAGACATAAGCAGACAAAAGACTCACAGAAAAGATTGTTCAATGTCTTGTTTCTTACCATCATCAAAAGTGTCGACCAGTTGACTGGGATTGATTTCTGCTCCGCCAATCAAAATGTTGTCTAGTGCCCACTGAGCACGCTCTACCCCGGAGACCACAAGTCCATTGCTGATCACAAAAGGCTGCCACCAGCGAAGTCGAGTTGTGTTGGTGAGGGCATCCTCGGGAAGAAGGATGTAGTCGTGTCTGACAGAAATGTATTTCTGATAATCCATCTCATGGAGCAAAGTCCAAGTAATTCCTATAACGCAAATACACCAAAAAAGTAACATATCTGGAAAAAACACCACAAACCACCAGTATACTGCAGTTACCGTAAATTTCCCAAAGAAATCTTCAGCCAGATAATGAGAACTGATTTCACTGACTTTAATGTAAGTGTTCTCCACTTATACATATTGCTTCAAAATGAGGCTGATGATATACGGGGAAAAAGGGTATTCAGAAATACTTGGCCACAAATAGAAACACTTAAGTAAAAATTATATACTTTCTGCTTCTAAAATTTTGTTCTTGATTCCTATATGCATTATTTCTAATAATGAGAAACACCCATGTTTTGCATGTTTCTGGACAAGAACTCCTAGTATTTTTAAATATAGCTATTATAATTCTATGCAATTTGTGATTTGTTGGACGAATATGAAGCTTCTGTCATCAACTGATAAGAGAGTAGGTGGAATGTTTACGTTACTTAAGAAAACACTTTTTGAATACCCTAAAATACTTCAGGGTCATCTATTTATCTGCCAGTTATTAAGAATGATACCTATCTGATAAAGCTGATTTTCTAAAGACCTCATGGTACTACTGGCCTGGTTTCAGCTACTTCAGAATAATGAAACAGAATCTTGTTAAAAGTGTGACAGACTCACGAACTGACTATCTTTTTTCACAACTAATGACGTTTTCTTGTAGCTCTTCTATAGCATTTATTACATGCTTGTTCACATAAAAGCTTTTTAAAACACTTTAAAATGTTTTTAAAATTATCTTTTACTTGGAAGACCAAGCAAAAATTTATTTCTTAATTGTATCATTTATAATCAAGCTTCAGCTAAGCATCGTGATTATTTTCTTTATTCATAAAGTTTGGAGTTTATTTTTTTTAATGTGATTTCTCTCTTGTCCCTTTTTGGGCAGATTTTGTATAACACAGAAGTCACACATATATAGAACGTGTAATGCAACTAAGGTCTGTAGCTTTCTCTTTGTGGCTTTCACTATTTGCACTGCCAGGTCAGCAAAGCTTTGCAGGGACTTTGCTGAGGGGCACTGGATGGAATGTGGCAATCTGCTCCAGGGCGTGGCTTTCACCCCCAAAACGTGCCTCCATCGGTAGAGTAGTCCAACAGCACGCCTTCCTTCCGGCAGATGGGCCGATGGCAGGAGGTCATGTTATTCTCACTACCGATGCGCCCCCAGTATTGCAGGAATCTGAACGCAAGCACATATTATCCGTCAGAACAGTTAATTAGAACAAATTGTCTACTCAAGTCCTGGATAACAGCTTCTTCCACACGCGTTCTGGTTCGGGGGCCAACTTACTAAGTTGTGACAAAAATAACAAAAAATTGACTTACTTTGCCCCTCTGAGATCTAAATCTTGGGTAATAGCTTGTCTCACTGTGGATCCCCCAAAATAGAGTGCAGTGTCCTCTGCAAGAACCCCACACTCAGTACAAGTACTTCCACCTTCCAAGGACATCCATAAATCAGGCTTGATTTCTTCACTGTCAAAGCGTTCCTTCAGGAAAGTCTGGAAAAAATTAAGTGGAATGTATTTAAAAATAACAATTTTAAAGAATAATTATGGAATAGTTAAGACAATACAGAATTACATCTTGGACTTGAAAAGAATTAGAGCTGATTTCAAATGCTTTTCCAAAAGATATTAAAAGAAACCCAACAGGATACATCCATAGTATTCTTTTCCATCACATATTGAAGATCATTTAAACTGCTTAAATAATGTTTAATAATTGGAATTTAAAATCTAGAATCTTAAAATAAAACAATTGTAAAGTTGAGTATAGTAATACTCGTACTGGTAAAACGTTACTTACGCATGTACTCTCAAAATATACTTACTTATTTATATATTATATAAAAATACTTTTGTACTTTATTTTGTTTCTATGAAACATGAACAAAAATTGAAAATTTAAAGGAGTAAGATAAAATAAAACAGTTTTAGCACTTTCCCCCCAATATTCCCTGATTATCTTGTTCTCCCTGGTAGTACATGCCCCCGACCTTGGAGATTGATTTAGGAATCCAGAACCCTTAAACCTAATACGTATTTTTAAAGTTTCCATACAAAGGATTTATTGACTGGGGGCCCCAAAGAATGTGGTTATAAATTATTAGTCTCACTCTTTTTTTTTTTTTTTTTTAATTTTTAAATTTTTGCGGTACGCGGGCCTCTCACTGTTGTGGCCTCTCCCGTTGCGGAGCACAGGCTCCGGACGCGCAGGCTCAGTGGCCATGGCTCCCGGGCCCAGCCGCTCCGGCATGTGGGATCTTCCCGGACCGGGGCACGAACCCGTGTCCCCTGCATTGGCAGGCGGACTCTCAGCCACTGCGCCACCAGGGAAGCCCCTAGTCTCACTCTTAAGTTGGTTCTTGATGCGTGGTCCGCAATGAGAGTACATGCTTCCTTCAGGGGCTTTAACATTACCTTCAGAGTGTGAGTCAAGTAGCAATTTGGCCCAGAGTATCCCGGATCACAGATGCACTGTTCCTTTAAGCAGTCCCCATGGCCTCTGCAGTTGTCCAAGCATTCAGGGCCCAGGTAGAAATTGTCAATTGCCCACTGAGTATCTGAGTGCTTCTGATAGAACCTAAACCTTACAGGACTATTGGCAACACAAGAGCAAAGGAGTGAAGAACAAAAGTTAACTTTACTCAGGTCCATTTTCCTGCGTGTATATTCAGTAGTCAAGAGAAAAAACATTTAAATCATTCTGACAAGATGAAATGGGTTAATAAAAGATGTCTTCAGAGTACCACTATCTTTCTAGAAATGGAAGTTTAAAGCCAGTTCAATTTACATTTTAAAATACGTGAGTAAACTTGTAAAAAAAACCCCACCAAAACCACAGTGGAATCTCTATCTCAAGCAAAAGGAACAATTAAAAATGCAAATCCGTAACTATCATAAATCAGGTGGCTTATGAACTGGAGTCCAGTGGCTGTGACACAATTTCGATTCATTAATCGTATTCCTGAAATTGTACAGAAGGTGAATCAATCCTTTGACAGAGCCTTGTCAGCATACACACGGCCCTCAGGTGGCTGGGAAACAGCAACTTCTGAATTCCTCAAAGATAATGAATATTCTCAGAGTAACTGTGCTAATTAGAAAACAATTTTGAAAGGGTTATATATTAAAGGAAAATTTCCCTGAGATTTCAATTTCATCATTGCTCTTCTCTGTCTTCTGGGGAAAATACAAGCCTCATAATTAACCTTATATTAAAATATGCCACCCTATTTTGGTGGAAAGAGTTCACAGTGCATGAGGGAACATTCTGGGACAATGTGAATGTTCTGTATCTTGTTTCATGTGGTGGTTACGTGGGTTATACAATGGGAAGAACTCACTGTGAGGAACAATTAAAATGTGTTCATTTTACTGAGTGTAAATTATACCTCATTATAAAAAACAGAGTAAAGACAGGAGGGGGAAACGAGGAAATGAGGTTGTGGTGGCTCCCCAGCATCCATTTCAGCACAGATGAGTCATATGAGATAATCACTGTAATATAATGCCCCTCACTATTGACGGAGTCAGGAACGGGCATTCTTGAACTAATTTGTACCAATGGGATGCAAGGAGGCACTTGCTCCAGCTCTGTTAGAAAGAAAAGCGACTCTCTCTCTCTCTCTCTCTCATTGGACACAGGTAAGGATACACTGTGCTCCAGCTTTCTGGAAGTCATCTATGTTCACGAGGAGAACCAGCCTGAAGACTGAGTGTGACATCCATGTGTGGACAGTGGAGCGAAGAGTAAGAGTAAGAAATAACAATGTCCTTGAAGACACTGTTGAGCTTGTCAATCAACCAATCCTAGAGTCCACTTATCTTTGGGTTATTTTTCATTATAGATATAATACATTTCATCTTCAACTGAGCCAAATTTAATTTGAATTTGAATGGAGTTTTCTGTTACCTGCAGCTGAAAGTATCCTGATTGTTTTCTAGCATGTTAATTGACTAAGCCCTTTAGATTTGTAGCAGAAAACTGTGAGTGGTCATGTAATAAATGATCTCTAAGGGACTTTTTTTTTTTTTGCCATGTGTAAGCACCTTATTCAAAGGATCTATATGTTCTGGTCCTATATCCTAACTCTGTTTTACAAGAAGGTTCTTCATTTAGCCAGAAACTGTGATTCATATGGTAGAAGTATACCTGTCATCTTCATTAATGTATCTTTCCTCCTAACTTTATAGTTGAAGGGAAATTTAAAAAAATATATTTATTTATTTGGCTGCACCGGGTCTTAGCTGCAGCATGTGGCATCTTTGGAAATTTTTTGTAATTGCCTAAATTAACTTACCCACATACTTTTCAAAAAACAGTTCAATCATCTTGGCTCACTACTGCTCCAGGCTAATTACTTTTCACTGCAGGTGCAGAACATAATGCTTTGATAAGAAAAAAATGAAACCTACCTACAAACTGCATTTGTACAAATAGCATGAAGAGTTAGGATTTGTACAAATAGCATGATGAGTTAGGTTTTGTTCTTGGCTCTATCATGGATTGACAAGGCAGTAATGTGGAAAGCGTATGATGTACAGTGGACCACAATTTACAAGGTAGCATACGTGTTTTCAACTGGCTCCAAGGCCATCACTATTGCTCTGTCCCCATTTTCAGACACTGAGGTATGGAAAACAGAAGGGCCTGTCAAGGCCTATCTTGACAAGTCTGAGGATTACGATTTGAGGTCTCCTTAAATTAGCTCATCATGGAGGTCACCAGTTAGAGAACCTTTAGAGTTAGGGAGGAAGAGAGCATTTCATCCACAATTACACAATACTTTCAGGCTGACCACAGTGTCCCTAAACCTATTTCTAGTGCTTGGAACTAGGCTTTATTTTAATTTTCTACTTACTTTCCAACTAAACTTTCAGGAAGTGGGTAGGTGATCCTTTTCCATCCTTTAGTTGGAAAGAATACAGATGGCTGAGAAACACTTCCAGAGCATTTTGGGTCTGCAGGTAAGCACTGAGGGACCAGATAACTCCAGCTCACGCCGAAGTCAGTAGAGTACTGCACGTGAATTTGATTCTGGGTGACTTTTTCAGATACTTTACATCCAACAGAGATCTAACAAACGGAAATGCAAGATTATTAAGGTATTAAAACCATATTACATGTTTCTGCTCTAAAGACTTGGTAGCAAGAAAGTTGCTGATCACTGACAGACAACCACATCTGTCCTGTATTTTCAGGTTCATTACTTGCTCTGCTGATAGACGGCGGAGTTGACATGATTGTCCAAGGTGACAAACTATAGAAAGTGCCACATATATTGTGCAGGGAGTTTGGAGAGAAGCTGAAATCTGCGCTTCTGCCATGGCTGGCTGATTGCCTTGGTATGCCTGGGCCTACTCTTACAAATTGTTGTTTGTTGTGCTAATGGGCTGGCACTTCTGTTTGGCAGAATGCTGACCAAGAAGGATTACTAACAGCTTTACCAACTTGACTGTTTTGTTATACAATTTATGACTCTCAATAAATCACTTTTAACAACAAGTAAGATGCAATGAAGTAATTACAGAAGGTACTTTCAACCCTAACCATTTGTTGATGGAGATAGTCATAATGCAACATTTGTTGCTAATACAGTGGGATTGAGGTAGACAGAATAAATTGATTGAAAGAAAATCTTGGCCAAAATTGATGTTGGCATTAATGCTAATCATGCCTTTGTTTTCTATAATTTTCTTTCTCCAGAAACACTGAAATGCTTTTGTAAAGAAAGTAGGTATATAAAAAAAAGTAGGTATAACCGCAATAGCTTTAATCTTCTCTTAAAGGAAGAAAATTGCCTAAATCATATAATGATTTAGACTCAGGGAATTGAAATCAGTATCCTACATTTTATTTATCAATATTTTGCTCTATCAGTATTTAATCCCAGACAGAAACACGTTTACTCTTATGTAAGTTTCATCTTGAAATAGTTCAAAAATAAAATACTTTTAAACATTAAGTTATATATAGTTGGGATGTATTGATATATTATCTTGATATTAAATTTCATTTTTCAAAGTATGTATTAAGTCAATAAAGTATTGTATGATCGTTGTCTCCACAATTTTTTTCATTTTTATATTGCTGGTGTATGGCTATTTATGTAATTGAGGTCATCACATTTTCACCTTGAATTGCATGATCCAGCCTTCAGTGGGGGTCAGGTCATGGGTCACTGCATACACTTCTCTTCCATCGTGACTACCACAAATCATGACACCATCAGGGGAGTCACAGAATCTTTCTACTGTACAATCATCATGGAATAGCCAGTGCTCATTTACTTAAAAAAAGAAGAACAAAAATTTTATGACAGATTTATGACAAAAATACTTTGAAACAAATTTTCACTTTAGGCAACATCTAGAATTATGTTAAGTAGAAATCTCTCTTATTACATACCATCCATAGACAAAACACTAATGTAAGCACATCGTTTTAGGAACATGGATACTGAGAGATTGAGATATATCAAGTATCCAATACTAGCTAAGTCTACATTTAGAAAGAAAGAGTATATTGTATGTGTTACAGATGAAACGCAGAGGAAAATATATACCCATTTCTTTTTTCTGACAGGTGTTTAACTTTTTAGGCAGAATCTAAAGAAAGAGGAAGATTTTTAGTAACATGATAGAGGAAGATTTTTAGTAACATGATAGCCAAGTGAGTTAGCTATTTCTACTCAAATTTTGGTAGTACCTTCTGGGCAATTAAAAAAATTGTAATAGTAAAACTCATAGAACCAGAGAGTAGAATAGTGGAAGGGGGAAATGGGGACTTGTCAGTCAAAGGGCACAAAGTTTCAGTAATGCAAGGCTGAATAAGTTCAAGAGATCTACTGTACAACATGGGGCCTACAGTTAACAATTCTGCATTTCATACTTAAAAATTTGCTAAGAGAGATCTTAATGTTAAGTGCTCTTACCATAACAGAAAAATCAATATTAAAAAAGGGGAGGGGCAGGAGGAAACTTTTGGAGGTGATCGATAAATTATGGCCTTTATTGTGGTGACAGTTTCATGGGTGAACACTTATCTCCAAACTCATCAAATTGTATACATTAAATATCTAAAGCTTTTTGTACATCAATTATACCTCAATAAAGTGATTTTTTAAAAAAAGCTTCTAGGAGTCTAAGGAAAATTTAAGCAGCAAGGCTATGATCTGATCAGTGTAGAATAATCCTATTCTCCCTCTCTCTCAAACACACACACACACACACACGTGTGTGCGTGAGCACACATTCGTGTCCGTCAAAATTCCCTTTCCCTTTCGGACGAGGTGGTTTGTTTTTTTTTTAAAATAAATTTACTTATTTAATTAATTTATTTTTGGCTGTGTTGGGTCTTCGCTGCTGGGCGCGGGCTTTCTCTAGTTGCGGCGAGCGGGGGCTACTCTCCGTTGCGGTGCACGGGCCTCTCATTGCAGTGGCTTCCCCTGGCACAGAGCACAGGCTCTAGGCACGCGGGCTGCAGCAGTTGTGGCACGCGGGCTCAGCAGCCGTGGTGCACGGGCTTAGTTGCTCCGCGGCATGTGGGGTCCTCCCAGACCAGGGCACGAACCCGTGTCCCCTGCATTGGCAGGCGGATTCCCAACCACTGCACCACCAAGGAAGCCCAGAAGAGGTGTTTGAACATAATGATTTTATCCCAGAAAGGTTAGAAATGAAACATATCTGTAAATCTCATCTAATTCATGATACACTTTGATTTCATAGGTCCAACGTTTCCCTGGCAGTTTCCTGGTTAGCTCCAGCATTCACAGTGAAGATGAATGGGTGCAACTGGAGGCTTGGGTTACTGTGCAAATCACAGAGTTGGCTGGCCTCAGAAGAGTCAGAGAAGAGACCAAACAATTTAACTGGAATTGAGACTTCACTAGTGTTGTGTCTTTTTGATTTTGTCTGAGCATAACATATGTCTGTAGAACAAGCAGTTTATCTCCAGGACTCAAATGGCTACCACAATGTCATTATCTGTTAAGTTTTCATTCCATGGGATTTGGAGCTACATTTGATTCAAGAATCAAAAGGCACAGAAATTTGAATTCCAGTAAGAATACCCTGAGTTTATTCTGGGGTACGTATTTTATTTTATGCTAGAACTCTGCAATCCTGATGAAAAAGGGCTTACATTAATCAGCTAACACCAATCTCTTCCATAATATAATAAACTACTTATATAAGTAGATATTACACTTTCTAGGAGCACCGTCTTTGCAAGACAAGCAGGAGCTTAATTGTACATCAAGAATTAGTCTAAAGTAAAAATCACTATTTTAGGTACTTGAAAAATACGTATTTGCTTTTATTCGTACAGAAGTTGTACTAAAATTATTCACTGATCATAAACTCACTTATGTAAACCATTACATAGGGAAAAATAAATGAGTACTTTAGCAAAGTTCTGAATCAGATCTATGTAAGTCTTCTCAATAACCTTCTTGAAAGAGTAAGACTACTTGGTAGTGGTGAAGAACATTTTAAGCTTTTTCTATTTAAAAGGGTGATTTTTATTAAATATCTGCAGTTATACCACTGTGACATGTGAAATACTAATAAATAAATTAATAAGAATAATTAATCTAAATATTCAATGTTTAAATGATAAAAATTATAACGGAATATTATACAGCTATTAAAATTATATTTTCAAAGATACTTAAGGACAAGAGGAAATGGTAAGGATTTAATTCTAAATGAAAAAAGCAGGCTACAAATATGTATAATTTAAGATTATAATTTTGTTAAAAATACGATTATAGGGCTTCCCTGGTGGCGCAGTGGTTGAGAGTCCGCCTGCCGATGCAGGGGACACGGGTTCGTGCCCCGGTCTGGGAGGATCCCACATGCCGCAGAGCCGCTAAGCCTGCATGTCTGGAGCCTGTGCTCCGCAACGGGAGAGGCCACAACAGTGAGAGGCCCACGTACAGCAAAAAAAATACGATTATATAGAGGTATAGAAAAAAAGACTCTAAGAAAAATATCAAAATATTGATGATGGTTATCCTCTGGGTGATTTTCATTTTCATCTTCATGATTTTCTGTATTTTCTTAATTTCATACTTTGAACATGTGTTGCTTTTAAAATAAAACACTAATAATTAATAATTAAATATTTTAAGTTATTAAAATTCCTCACATTTCAACTGTCTTCAGCATAGATTTCATTCCTCCAGAAGGTTCTTATCAGTCTTATTATTGTAAAATACAATCAGATTGTCCTTTCTATGCAAGAGGCTAGTGCAGAGTTGGATATGGCACAGTCCCACTGTCTGATGAATCTATAGTGGTACAGTATATCTGTTCGATAGCACTTGCAGTGTTGATACGATATGTGTAATTAAACATCACTACTTCACCTGAAGATACCACGTTTTATGTAGTATAACCAAGTATGTGGTGTGACAAAGCCATATCCTTAATATACGACACCACTTAAAAAAAGGTGACCAGAATAGTGTCACGAAATGAAAAGAAGTCGTTAAGAATAAGAACAGCATGGAGAGATCCTTGACAGTTCACTGGGACACTGTGATACTCCTATCAGGAATGAAGAATAACAAGCATGACCTTGGACACTTCTGAAAACATGAAATACCATCACAAACGCATCTGACGTGCAGCAAAACAAAACACTTGTCCTTGGAGAATAAAGCAAATGTCCAAAAAATGTTGGCTTTCTAACCAAAATAAAAAACAAGAAACGTAGAAATGAAAATTTTTAAAAAGAAAATTACCCTATTAATAAAATTATTGAATACTATTAAAACAAACTTGCTGGCTTGACCGAAAGAAAAGATTTAGTTACAATGTAAACCAGGAAGGTTGAGAGAAGCAAAAGGGTGACACCCTTTTCACTGTTTCTGTACCACTTGAGAGTCTGTAAAAGGTTCCACATTCCACTTTTTGGAAAAGACCCAAATGGATTTTCATTTAGCATCAGTGAAAAATTTACCTGCAGTTTTGTCCTCCATAAACATGTCGAAAGCAATTCTTCCCACAGGGCCAGCGTCCGAGGGTGAACGCTCATGCTGGGGCACTGGGGCGCTGCTGAATGTGTCCAGCATGACGGTCCTCTGGTCGGCAGATCCTGAGATGAGGACGTTGTCAATGGCCCAGTCGTTCTGGTCCAGGCCATCGTGTCTCGGCTGCCACCAGCGAAAACGAGTAGCAATCTCTTTAGCGTCAGAGGGGAGAAGGATATTCACGAATCTGAAGAAAATGATGGTTGGGGTGGGGGGGAAAGTCTCGTCAAATATCTCATGCGAGGAAGGGATGTGCAAGCAGAGATAAGATATTACATGTCACATGGAGGATGAGGAGAGGACGTTAGCTAAAATCGTTTTTAAAAACCACGATAAATTGTCTTAATTTTACGAAGTCTCACAAATCACTAAATTGGGGAAACAGAATGTGAACAAATTCAAGCATTCTGGAACTACCCCCTTGCTCTAACTGTCCCTGGGCAGGACTGAGAGGGACCCTACAGTTTTATGCTGGCCTAGAGACCCTCCAGATCGGTAGGCATAGGGTATACGCACTTTGGTAGACCAATACTGACTTTTTTCCTGCCACTCAGGGGTTGGTTTCATCTGTTTCCTTCCCCTGCCACCTTGATTTTATTCCACTCCCATGTGTGCCAGAAATTTGCTTGGAATTTGGACACTAGATTGTGGCAGGACATTTGGGTTCTCAGCCTGAGAGTACCAGGATATATGTAATTACTTCATCAGTTGCCTGGTTTGACATCGACTTTATGTTTTATTGAAAACATTATACTTAGAAATGCTGAGCGAGAACCATGGGCTAACAAGCCCAGCAGGCTGCCCCTGACTCAATCACCAAAGACAGACATGGAAACACATGGCTCCACCCTCCAACATGAATCTTAACCAGCTACAAATAAGGGAAATACCCCTTAATCACAATGATGCATTTAAACCTCAGGAAGATATCAAACCCCTTCGAAAAGATATTCACAACTCATAAAGTCTGTTGGGGAAAATAATTTCCTGAGGTTTACTCTCTCATAAAGTCTCATCTTTTTATCCATGCTAATCTACCTCCCTTTACATTCCAGGGCTGCCTCTGCGTGTTAGCACTGCAGTTCATCCTGGGAAGTCCCCTTAAGTAGGGGGCTTCAATATGACCCCTGGGTTTTTGTCTTTCACATGGAAGAGGTTTTGTTATTTTAGTTTTGCCTACATACTATCTCCTTGTTGACTTTATGTTCCCTTCTTCTTCTCTCTTTGATGTCTTCCTTGAAGTATAATGACCAGAAGAGTAGGAAGTATTCCAGATGAGGGGCAATCAAAATCCATTCAAGGCTAGGATGTTATTAGTTGGATTTCCAGTACTTGGATTTTAAATACTTTTTAAAAAATATTTATTTATTTATTTTATTCATTTGGCTGCTCTGGGTCATAGTCACGGCATGCAGGATCTTTAGTTGTGGCATGTGGACTCTTAGTTGTGGCATGTGGGATCTAGTTCCCTGACCAGGGATCAAACCTGGGCCCCCTGCATTGGGAGTGCAGAGTCTTAGCCACTGGACCACCAGCGAAGTCCCTTAAATACTTTTTTTGATTATGTCCATCATTTTGTGCACCCTTTGGGCCATGATAACTCAGTGGATCTTGGTCTTAGGGAAGGGAAGTGTAGACTGTGAATCCCAGACCCTCAGCTGTGTAGTAACTGGCAGTTTGGAGACCATGAGTCTTTAGGTAAATAATCTTTTCCAAAGTTAATTTCCTCATGCATCTCAGTTTTGAAGCTCACCTGTGCCCCTCCTTTCCCTCTTTTTTTGTATGCTCACCTTGTAAAATCTTTCTATAATTTTTCTCCTTTGAATTGGCATGTTTAATTAACATTTTAAAAAGTATTAAATAACATCAGGAATCTATCCGTTCCTGGAGGGACACACAATCACACTTCTTTATCCAGAGCATCAATCTTTTATCTTCATTTCTCTATCCTGATAAATCCTTGACCACATTTTAAAATCCTTTGGAGTGGAAATTTATCCAAGGCTGCTGAAAAGTGTAAATAAATTATGACCACTGTTCCTGCCTTGGTGAATTTGTTTCTCCTTCAGAGAACTAAAGTGGATTAGACAGTTATGCTTTTACCCTACAGAAACATAACTTCCTTCTCCCTGTATATTATGCTGTTAAAGTGTTCAGGAACTCATATGTGAGAGTCATTATAACTTTCTCCATAAACAGTTTACTTGCCTTGCCTACTATCTCCTACTAATAGGTGAGCACATTTTTTTGCACTATTACACTGTGTACCACTTAGTTTCTATCTGGAATCCTTTATTGGTGTCCAACTTTAATGCAAGTGCAGTATTGAAAACTTCTGCTTATGGCAGAGACTGCTGGCATTTCCTTAATTGCCATATTCCCCATTCTCCCTTCATATTAGGAGCCTATCTTTTTAGCGAGGCGAATAATCACCCAGAATAAAGACACCACGTCCAGACTGCCTTGCATCCGGGTGTGTCTCTGTGACTAAGTTCTGGCTATTAGAATGTGAAAGGAAGTGTGGACAACTGTTAGGAAGAGTCCTTAAAGAGAGACAGTACACTGCTCTTGCCCCATCCTCCTGCCTGCAGGCTGGAATGTGGGTCCTCTCAGACCAAAGCGTTGAGTGTGGCAGAAGTACCAGTTAGAAGGAACCTGGGTCTCTGGTCCTGGTCGAGCCGCTGTAGCAGCTCTGGGTTACTTCCTTCTGGATCTAACTTACATAAGAGAGGAAAAAACACCTTTTAAGTTATTTTACGTTTTCTGTAATTCACAGCTGAACATATTCTTGACCGATAGGTTGAATTTAAATTATCATTTACAAGATTCTTGATTGTTTTTATTTTACATAATTTTTAGCTTGTACCTGGTTTGTCATGCACTGAGATTATCTATGTTTCTCCTTTTATTTATTCTGTTTCTTGACTGGGCTGCAATCACTCCTCCCCTCCCCTCCTTTCTCCTCCCCTCCCCTCTGCTCTGCTCTCCTCCAACCTTCTCTCCTTCTCCCTTTCTCTCCTATATCACTTTCTTCTTCCCTATTCTCCTCCTACTTTAATAAATATGCTCTTTTCCTTTTTAACAACCTTTGGACTTTTCTAATCAGCCACAACTGTTTTTTGCCCTTCAAGAGTATATTCTTAAAAATGACCCATACATTGTGTTTCTTCAGGGTTTTTCAATAAGGAATTTAAAAATAGACTCTAGGCTTCTTAAGGATATTTACATTTTGTGTTTATTTTCTAGCCCCCAATTCTCTAAAATGGAGTGAACACTATATAAACAAACAAATAAATTACTTTTCTGTTTCCACTTTCCCAAAATGCTGTTGAAATTAATTATCATATATTCATTAATTTATATGAGTTTTTACAGTGGATCTATTCATTACTGGCATTGTGATTGTGTATTTTATCTTATTTACGGATTCACAAACTAGTTTTTTGTGAAATAAAAACCCCAAACCAGCTGTTTATCTAGCTCAGAAACCTTGTCTTCGTGTTGGTCTCAGAGGCATCCTCTACTGGTGAGTGTGGTCCAGGTCCCCTGTGGTCCCTGTGATGGATTGCTGGCAGGCCTTACTAAGCATCTTCGCTCAACAAACTAGTTATAAGAGATAAAATAGAAGACAAACCCAGGTTTACTGTACTGGTCATAGAAGATTTCCATTAGCAGGTTCCAGGTAATGCCTCCATTGACAGAATATTCCAAGAGAACACCTTGGTTACGGTTGTTTGGTGTGATCAGGCATCCATACATGAAGTAAAATTGGATAAACTCAGAATTAGTGAGGTTTAGATCCACTGTGACCAACAGCCGACTGCAACCCTAAGGAAAAGAAGCAGAATGCAACAACACGGTGATAAGGAATCGTCATTACAGGTTCTAGGTATTCTCTGGCTTCCATCCTTTCTTTTGCAATACAAGTCACACAGTATTGCAATAATGATTTTCTTATCTCTCCTATTATACTAACTCCTAGAATGGCCTTTAGCATACAGTAGGTACAAAGCAAATATATGCTGAACTTTGAAATTTCAGTATTAGAATTTACTTACAAAGGGCAATGTACTCTAAAGAGATTCTCTTCTATTTTCGTCTAAGCAATACGAGAGCTGAAATTAAAATAACTATTCTATATTTTTATTAAATTATTTCTAGCTATTTATAGGTATCTTTTAGACTTTTAAAAAGGTATCAGCTATTAACAAAATAGTATACTG
The DNA here is from genome assembly GCF_003031525.2 of Neophocaena asiaeorientalis asiaeorientalis. Classification (NCBI taxonomy): domain Eukaryota; kingdom Metazoa; phylum Chordata; class Mammalia; order Artiodactyla; family Phocoenidae; genus Neophocaena; species Neophocaena asiaeorientalis. The sequence goes on along the minus strand of NW_020172463.1, from coordinate 326,839 downwards.
AGATGACTATTTTAATATGCAACTTAAAAATGATGTCCAAAAATGTAATACAACTTAATTATAATTAGCAATATTAGTTGTAAGCTTTTTAAACTTTTATAGTTGATTTTAATGTTTTCTATATTAATTCATTAACAGTCATTTCTTGGTTGAACCTATGAAGAAAACTGGGCCTCTTACAGTTCCATCTAAGCTAGGAGGGGTACTGTGAACACTGCATTCTTTTTTTTTTTAACATCTTTACTGGAGTATAAATGCTTTACAATGGTGTGTTAGTTTCTGCTTTATAACAAAGTGAAGCAGTTATACATATACATATGTTCCCATATCTCTTCCCTGTTGCATCTCCCTCCCTCCCTCCCTCTCTATCCCACCCCTCTAGGCTGTCACTAAGCACCGAGCTGATCTCCCTGTGCTATGTGGCTGCTTCCCACTAGCTATCTATTTTACATTTGGTCGTGTATATATGTCCCTGCCACTCTCTCACTTCGTCCCAGCTTACCCTTCCCCCTCCCCGTATCCTCAAGTCCATTCTCTAGTAGGTCTGTGTCTTTATTCCCCTCTTGCCCCTATGTTCTTCATGACCTTTTTTTTTTCTTAGATTCCATATATATGTGTTAGCATACGGTATTTGTTTTTCTCTTTCTGACTTACTTCACTCTGTATGACAGACTCTCTAGGTCCATCCACCTCACTACAAATAATTCAATTTCGTTTCTTTTTATGGCTGAGTAATATTCCATTGTATATATGTGCCACATCTTCTTTATCCATTCATCTGTCGATGGACACTTAGGTTGTTTCCACCTCCGGGCTATTGTAAATAGAGCTGCAATGAACATTTTGGTACATGACTCTTTTTGAATTATGGTGTTCTCAGGGTATATGCCCAGTAGTGGGATTGCTGGGTCGTATGGTAGTTCTATTTTTAGTTTTTTAAGGAACCTCCATACTCTTCTCCATAGTGGCTGTATCAATTTACATTCCCACCAACAGTGCAGGAGGGTTCCCTTTTCTCCACACCCTCTCCAGCATTTATTGTTTCTAGATGTTTTGATGATGGCCATTCTGACCGGTGTGAGATGATATCTCATTGTAGTTTTGATTTGCATTTCTCTAATGATTAATGATGTTGAGCATTCTTTATGAAACATTGAATTCTTAATCACTGTTGATGATTATAAAAATCCAACATAATATATGTCCTCTTGCTACTCTTGGGCTAAAATACTAGTATATTTCATTGGCACAAATGTAAACTCTAAGGTAGGACGTGGTAGGGCAGTAAAGAACTGATAGTGAATTTGTAATTTTTAAAAATTAAATGGCCTGTAAAGGGTATTTAATTATAGTATTGGAGAAATCCTACTTTTAAACAAGTCATCTTTGGCAGCAATGCATAATGGCTATAAAGTTTCTCAAAGCAATTTGCTAACATTGCTGCTATCATTCACAAAATAATCTGCTATAAATACACATGTTTAGTAATTACTAACAATTACTCTTTCTTGGATAATTTACATAAGGGATTAATTATTGTTAATAAATTCAGGAAACTGAAGCTCATTTTCCAGATTTTTGGCTCCCTAAATCCCAAATCTGTTGCAAGCTCAGGAATTTTCAATTAGAGCATCATTCAGGTGGAAGACCTTCACACATCGTGCAAGCTCTCTATCCCAGGGTGGAAATTCGTTTAAGTCCTTTTAAAATGTGTACTTAAATATGCCTGTGCTGACCCTACCCTGAATAATTAAATTGTCGCAGCTGATTTGTGATAGGAAAGTGTTGAAAATAATTAGCATTTTCTGATTTGTAGAAAGTTGTGAGTTCACATCAGCGTTGTGCATTTAGAGTGTCTAACTCCGCATCTTGATTTGCCAATTAAACTTCAAAAGAGACTCGACTTTTTGGGGGGGAACTCAGAGGATGCAGAAATGAATAAACAGTAGCCAAACACTAACCCCACTGAAATGGAGAGCCATTCCCGAAGCCACAGCTCCACACACAGTACTTAATTTCCCTCCATTCACAGTCAGCCAGTTCTGGTTGGATGGGGCCCGATTGAAGTTGTCTTTGAGTTGGGTTGGAAGGGAGGTCTGGGGCTCATCACAGTACAGGCCACCCCACTGCTCGTCACAGCTGGGAGTGGAGAAAGAGAAAAGAAAAGTCAACATCAAACAAAGCCCCTGCAAGTGTTCTCTCAAATTAGTGAAGCCAACTCCTTTTCCTAGTCCAAGATGATGAAAGGTTAGTTATCTTCACAGAGCTTGCTGGAATTCACCTGCTCTCCTTAACAGTGCTTTAGGTTAGAAATAAGCTGTGAATTAACTGTCTCTAGGCTTTCCTAAAGTAGTGCCTTGGGCTTACAGGTGGAGAGAGAAGCAATTTGAAAGAATTTACTAAAGCCCTGTCCTTGCATGACACAGCTCTGGATGGCTGATAAGGAATTGCAGCTACCAAAGTAAACTGGTTGGTCCTAATAATTTATGAAACTGGTCTTTTTAATAGAGGCTTTGAGCCAATCAGGAATCCAAGAGGCCACGTTCCAAATAGCAGAGGGTACTTTGGATAGTATCTGCCATCTTTGACCACAGAAGTGAATTCCCTGTTCAATGTTGGAGGAAATATGAATATAGGACTGGGAGGCTCCGGGATCTCAGAGGTCATGCTGGATATGGGCTAGAATCATTAATCAAAGGAAAGACTCCCCAGGTGTACAGGGATTAGTGGAGAAGGAACTAAATTCTCTATCAGCATTTTCATTCATAGTATCCCATCGAACAGCAGAGTCTTTGAAAATAAAGCACAGAGCCCTGTAGTACACAACACACACACACACACACACTCACACACTCTCACACACACACACACACACACACACACACACACACACACTCTCTCTCTCTCTCTCTCTCTCTCTATTTAGATCCTTCCAAAGATACTAAGGCTCTCTGAGTAAAACTGTAGGTCTCTCCATCAAATACACCTGGCAAATTGATCAGGCATTTATATACTTCCTTATGCAAATACCACAGGAATACCATTCAAACCACAAGTAAGGCATATCACTACATACATTCAGACCTAAGTGAGAAAAATACTTAGGATGTATTATTTTCAGTCAGAACATATTAAACTCCTGAACTTCTTCTAATGTCTTTTTCAAGGCTCAGGTGTATCACAGAAACAGAAGAAAATAAAACAAGTCAATTATAACTCAGTCTTCTCCCTACAAGATATTGTTCAGTTCCTACTCTCTAAGCAAGAACAAAGATAGCCATAAACTCCATAGTTAGCTCAAGGTCAGATTTCAGGAAATATGTATCAATATAACCTAAAGCAGCTTGGAAGTGATTAAAAAACCAGTTTCAGAAAAATTTCCTGGCCAGAACGTGAGTCAGGAACTTTCTGTAAAAGGAAGAAAACAACCTACTTACACACAGTTTCCTTGGATGCACCTTCCATGGCCACTGCACATATCTGTGCAGCCATCCCCGATATAGACATTATCTATTGCCCACGTCTGCTGCTTGTCAAAAGGAGCTGGTTGATGCCAACGGAAACGAGTGGCTTGGGACCTTTGAAGAAAAAGAGAATTATAATGAAGGATGTGGTGGACAAGAGAACGTGTTCTGGTATGTTTGAACAAGTGCATGGAGGAGTGTTACACAAATGCACGAACATTCTCACCTGTGTTCCGAAAAACGTATTCATTACGGCTAATTCTTTGCCAAACTTTGATTAAGAAAACCAAACCAAACTGAACTGCAATAGCTTGAGAATATACTGTGTTGGCCGAAAAGTTCATTCGTTTCTTTCCATAAGATGGCTCTAGTACCGCTTAGCTGTCTTTAACTTCATTTGAAACAATTTTGTTAGATTGTACTGGGACAGCTGTCGTATCAGCGTGGCAGAAGGTAGTGGAACAAAACGGTGAATATGTTGTTCAATAAAGTTCTTGGTGAAAATTTAAAAAATGTGTCTTTTGTTTTTACTTAAAAGCTGAAGGAAAGTTTTGGCCAACCTAATATTTTAGGCCAATGAGCTTTCTGAGCCTTGTAAAAACAGACTAAATCAGATACTAAAACTAATGCTAAAATCAGTAGCCTCATGGGACCAGTGAGCCCTGAATTTTGTGTGGAAATCATTGTGGAGGGACAAGAGGGCTGCTGCCAAGTTGTATTTGCATTTTAGGAAAAGATGTTTGTCCTTGAGCAGCCATAACCCCTCTGCATTTGAGTCGGGGAGAGGATTTCAACTCCTAAGCGCTCCCTAAGACCAGACACTTTTGTACAGGAGGCACACTGGTCAGCATTTATGAGGAATTCTCACAATGAGAGCCTTAGGAAGACTGGGGGTGTATATCAGAAGGATCAGTGAAACCCTAGATAAGATAATTGGACAGAGAAGAGAGAGGATAGTAAGACTCTGTTAGTAAGGATAGTAAGGATAGTAAGCTCTGTTACTCCCAGACTTATTTTATATTGATTTAAATGCAATGTAAATAAAACCCAAACAGAGATTCTCCCATTCTGGAGAATATATATTTGCTCATTTGCACAGCTTGGGGGAGAGTCTTGTTCATAAGGACAAATAAACATGTGTTTAGGGACACTAGATGGCAGTAAAATCCAAACAATGCCTGAGGCTCAAGTGAGCTTGAACATTCAAACACCTTGGAGGAAATAATTAGCCAAAGCAACTCCTGTTTTATGGATTTATATACTTTTCTCATTAAGAGATTTGCTAACAACTTGACTGAAAGATACCTGTTTTAGGCAGGACCAAAGACCAAATAACAGCAAGGATTTAAAATTTTCCAACTGAACACATTTATATTAAGTTTAGAAAATAGAAAAGAAACAATAGAACTCAAATCTTCACTCTGAAAATAAATCGTTCAGTTTGATATCTGTTTGCTGAGCAGCTATGCACTCATTTCTCAATAACCTGTCTTGCTCGCCAGCTCCCATCTGTTCGTCTCAGCAGAGAAACGTCTACCTAATACCCTCCTGTCACTTGCTATTGCATTTAACTTCAATCCCAAGCTCCTCCTTGGCCCACAAGGCTCTGCCGGAGCTGAGCCCTCTTCTCTGGTCCCTCAGCCTCCCTTCTGGAGCCCGGCTCCTCCTCTCAGCTCCTGAAGCTCCTCCAACTCTTTCCTGCCTTCTGCTGACATGTTATTCCTTTCTGCCCGGTTAACCTCTGTGTGTCCTTCTGGTCTCAGAGGGAATGTCAGGTCTTCATAGAGAAATATTCTTTCAGATCCCTTTAAAAACTACATTTCTTCCACAGCAAATGGTTCTTTTCCTTTCATAGTATTTATCACAACTTTAGTCATATATTTATTTGCATATGTATTTCTTTTTTTTTTTTTTGCGGTATGCGGGCCTCTCACTGTTGTGGCCTCTCCCGTTGCGGAGCACAGGCTCCAGACGCGCAGGCTCAGCGGCCATGGCTCACGGGCCCAGCCGCTCCGCGGCATGTGGGATCCTCCGGGACCGGGGCATGAACCCGTGTCCCCTGCAAAGGCAGGCGTACTCTCAACCACTGCGCCACCCGGAAGCCCTGCATATGTATTTCTTAAATGTCTGTCTCTTCCTCAGAAAAGTTGTAAGGGAGGAGGGTTAATCTCTTTTGGTTTAACATTATATACTCAGTGTACAGCACCTAGCCCTTAGTAGGTGCTCTAAGGTGCAGTGAGCTGGTATTCTCAGAGTAAGTAATATGAAGATGCCCCCGCTGTGGTTGTGTAACTCAGTGCTCTGCTCACCAGTTAATTTTTAATGACTAAGTTTATTAATAGCTATGCCTGGTACATGCAGCAACATCTTATAAATAACATAGTGGAATATCGTATTTCCCACAGGACATCATTACTTGGATTTTAATAACAAGTCAACACTTACATACTTATTCTGTCCTATAGATTATATGTTTCTGAAGGGCAGGAAATATCTCTGTATTCCTTCAAGGAATATTGTTTTATATCTTCAGTGTGCATAGATAGTGGGCAAGTAATAAGATTTCCTTGTTCCCCTAATATTTTATATATGCTCCATTACCTTTAAAAAATTTTTAATTGAAGTATAGTTGATATACAATGTTTCACGTGTACAGCAAAGTGATTCAGTTTAAATACATATATTCAGTTATATATATATATATAGGGTTGGCAAAAAAATTCGTTTGGGCTTTTCTGTAACATCTTACATGTTCTTTTTCATATTCTTTCCCATTATAGTTTATTATAAGATATTGACTACAGTTTCCTGTACTATACAGTAGGTACTTTTTTTTTTTTTTTTGCGGTACGCGGGCCTCTCACTGTTGTGGCCTCTCCCGTTGCGGAGCACAGGCTCCAGACGCGCAGGCCCAGTGGCCATGGCTCACAGGCCCAGCCGCTGCACGGCATGTGGGATCTTCCTGGACCGGGGCATGAACCCGTGTCCCCTGCATCAGCAGGTGGACTCTCAACCACTGAGCCACCAGAGAAGTCCCAGTAGGTAATTTTTAAAATCTATTTTATATATAGTACTGTGTATCTGTTACTCCCAAATTCCTAATTAATCTCTCCCCCCTCCCTTTCCCTTTGATAACCATAAATTTGTTTTCTATGTCTGTGAGTTTACTTCTGTTTTGTAAATAAGTTCATTTGTATCATTTTTTAAGATTCCACATATAAGTGATACCATATGATATTTGTCTTTCTCTTTCTGACATATTTCACTTAGTATGATAATCTTCTGGTCCATCCATGTTGCTGCAAATGGCATTATTTCACTCTTCTTTATGGCTGAGTAATATCCCATTGTGTGTGTGTGTGTATATCTATCTCACGTCTTCTTCATCTATTCATGTGTCGATGAGCATTTAGGTTGCTTCCATGCCTTGGCTATTTTAACAGTGCTGCTATGAACATAAGGGTGCACATATCTTTTTGAATTAGAGTTTTTGTCTTTTCCAGATATATGCCCAGGAGTGGGATTGCTAGATCACATGGTAGCTCTGTTTCTAGTTCTTTAAGGAAACTCCATACTGTTCTCCATAGGGCTGCACCAATTTATATTCCGACTGACAATGTAGGAGGGTTCCCTTTTCTCCACATCCTCTCCAGCATTTATTATTTGTAGATTTTTTGATGATGGCCATTCTGACAAATCCATCACCTTTTATTAAAGCTCTTATCACGTTTTAATAAAAGTGCCTATTTATGCATAGTTTCCTCTGTTGGATTATTCTCCTTACTTACCATTTTACTGTTGGTGACTCCTATAGATGGGGCTTCATAAACCTTTACTGAAAGAATGTTTAATTGGCAGCAATAAAGGTGGCTAGAAAGAATCAAATAGGAGACGTCTTGAGAGTGGTCGGGCAGGGGCTGGGGGTCAGTAGTGGAGAGGGCAGTGATTTGATGACTGTTAAAGGCGGGGGAGATCTTCCTAGCAGTTGGGAGATGGCAGAACTGCCTAGCATGAGGTGACCCTACCCACCAGAAAGACAAGATCCAGCCCCACCCACCAGAACACAGACACCAGTCCCCTCCACCAGGAAGCATACACAAGACACTGAAGCAGCCTCACCCACTGGGGGCAGACACCAAGAACAATGGGAACTACAAACCTGCAGCCTGTGAAAAGGAGACCCCAAACACAGTAAGTTAAACAAAATAAGAAGACAGAGAAACACGCAGCAGATGAAGGAGCAAGGTAAAAACCCACCAGACCAAATAAATGAAGAGGAAATAGGCAGCCTACCTGAAAAAGAATTCAGAGTAATGATAGTAAAGATGATCAAAAATCTTGGAAACAGAATGGAGAAAATACAAGAAACATTTAACAAGGACCTAGAAGAACTAAGGAGCAAACAAACAATGATGAACAACACAATAAATGAAATTAAAAATGAAATCAGTAGCAGAATAACTGAGGCAGAAGAATGGATAAGTGACCTGGAAGATAAAATAGTGGAAATAACTACCGCAGAGCAGAATAAACAAAAAAGAATGAAAAGAATTGAGGACAGTCTCAGAGACCTCTGGGACAACACTAAATGCACCAACATATTCAAATTATAGGGGTCCCAGAAGGAGAAGAGAAAAAGAAAGTGTCTGAGAAAATACTGAAGAGATTATAGTGGAAAACTTCCATAACATATGAATGGAAATAGTCAAGCAAGTCCAGGAAGCGTAGAGAGTCCCATACAGGAAAATCCAAGGAGAAATACGCCAAGACACATATTAATCAAACTATCAAAAATTAAATACAAAGAAAAATATTAAAAGCAGCAAGGGAAAAGCAACAAATAACATATACGGGAATCCCCAGAAGGTTAACAGCTGATCTTTCAGCAGAAACTCTGCAAGCCAGAAAGGAGTGGCATGACATATTTAAAGTGATGAAAGGGAAAAACCTACAACAAGATTACCCTACCCAGCCAGAATCTCATTCAGATTTGATGGAGAAATTAAAACCTTTAGAGACAAGCAAAAGTTAAGAGACTTCAGCACCACCAAACTAGCTTTACAACAAATGCTAAAGGAACTTCTGTAGGCAGGAAACACAAGAGAAGGAAAAGACCTACAAAAACAAACCCAAGACAATTAAGAAAATGTAACAGAATACACTTTCTTCTCAAGTGCTCATGGAACATTCTCCAGGATAGATCATATCTCGGGTCACAAATCAAGCCTTGGTAAATTTAAGAAAATTGAAATCGTAATCAAGTATCTTTTCTGACCACAACGCTATGAGACTAGATACAAATGACAGGAAAGGATGTGTAAATAATACAAACACATAGAGGCTAAACAATACACTACTTAATAACCAAGAGATCACTAAAGAAATCAGGAAATCAGAAAATACCTAGAAACAAATGACAATGAAAAGACGATGACCCAAAACCTATGGGATGCAGCAAAAGCAGCAGTTCTAAGAGGGAAGTTTATAGCAATACAATCCTACCTCAAGAAACAAGAAAAATCTCAAATAAACAACCTAACCTTACACCTAAAGCAATTAGAGAAACAAACAAAAAACCCCAAAGTCAGCAGAAGGAAAGAAAGCATAAGGATCAGATCAGAAATAAATGAAAAAGAAATGAAGGAAACAATAGCAAAGGTCAATAAAACTAAAAGCTGGTTCTTTGAGAAGATAAACAAAACTCATAAACCATTACCCAGACTCATCAAGAAAAAAGGGGAGAAGACTCAAATCAATAGAATTAGAAATAAAAAAGGAGAAGTAACAACTGACACTACAAACATACAAAGCATCTTAAGAGATTACTACAAGCAACTATATGCCTTAAAATGGACAACCTGGAAGACATGGACAAATTCTTAGAAAAGCACAACCTTCTGAGACTGAACCAGGAAGAAACAGAAAATATACACAGCCAATCACAAGCACTGAAATTGAGACTGTGATTAAAAATCTTCCAACAAACAAAAGCCCAGGACCAGATGGCTTCACAGGCAAATTCTACCAGACAAAGATGTCACAAAAAAAGAAAACTACAGGCCAATATCACTGATGAACATAGATGTAAAAATCCTCAACAAAATACTAGCAAACAGAATCTAGCAGCACATTTAAAGGATCATACACCATGACAACTGGGGTTTATCCCAGGAATGCAAGGATTCTTCAATATACAAATCAATCAGTGTGATAAACCATATAAGCAAACTGAAGGATAAAAACCATATGATCATCTCAATAGATGCAGAAAAAGCTTTTAACAAAATTCAACACCCATTTATGATAAAAACTCTCCAGA